>NC_062218.1:162163635-162265839 GCF_902686445.1 Sciurus carolinensis
GCAGCTTTGGGAACACAACTTCTAATATTGTGTTTTCACTTAAGTGTTTTGAATTCTTCAAGCGCATCTTTTGTCCTGATCACAATTATGTTCTCCTTTTCAATAAATTTTCACATCATACTAAATGTATATCAGGTGTAATGAGTATGTGTGTCCACTGGCAAAATATAAAAATAAGATCACAAGGCTTTTGAAGCACATTATGGAGGTCAGGATGTGACAAATTGCCTCTCAGCATTTCTCAGTGGCTGATCAATAGCACTAGACCATAATTGCTAATAGGAAAAAGTAATTTAGAAAATAATTAATTCCTGTATCTTACAACCCAAGCAATCCTTTTCATTTTTAAATGCAATCTGCTTCCCATACCCTTCCTAATTTTAAATACTATCAAGAGAAGAACCGAAAGGGAAAACTCCCAGCTTTTCTCCCTTATAGAGGAAAGAAGTTGGAGCACTCCCTCCTCATCCTTCTGGCATTTTACATGTGCTAACTTCTCCTCCTACTTCTTTTCTTGACCCTCTTGCTACCTGAGCTTTGTTTTATTTATGTCCCATCTTATGGTTTTTATGAGGGAATTTTCAATAACCAAAAAGACAATGTGTATGTGTGTGTGTGTGTGTGTGTGTGTGTGTGTGTGTGTGTGTGTGTGTATGAAGGAATATTACCCAGGTTTAAAGAAAAATGAAATGCTAGCATTTGCTGGTAGAAGGATGGAGTTTGAGTATATCATGCTAGGTGAAATAAGCCAAACCACAAAAAACCAAAGACTAAAAGTTTTCTCTGATATGAAGATGCTAATTCACAATAATGCTGGGGTGCTAAAGAAGGATACATTTAATTTAGATTAGGTAGAAGGAAGTGAAGAAAGGGGTAGGTACCATAGTAGAGTGAAGATACATTATTACCTCATGTATATATAGGATTCCATGACAGGTGTGATCCTACAATATGCACAATGAAAAAAGTTAGAAATTGTATTTAACTTCTGTATGATTTTTCAAAACAAATAAATGCATTTTGCTGTCATGTATAACTAATTAGAACAAATTTTAAAATTATTAAAAATGAGAACATAATTGTGATCAGAACCAAAAGGTGAGGTTGATGATTTTGAACTACTTTGGTAAAAAATGTATACAATATTAGACACTTTATTTCTAAAGCTACTGAAAAATAAGAATATGTCATTTGCTAAATGAATCCAAATCTACCTACCTGTCACCTGCCAACTCCTTGACAATTTGTCCTTCTTGCCTTAATCTGAATGAAATTATTTGTCATCTCTCAAGTCTTAGGAGAGAATTCTGTGCATTTTTGAAGTGTGTGGTAAGTAAAAGTAACTTGAAAAGAATAATTTTAAACCCATAAAAGGCAGCATGAAGGACTATCACAGGGGTTACTTGCAAACTCTGTGTAGACATTCAACACACTCCAGTTACATTACTAATGAAGCACTAGGAATCAGAAAATACTCGAGTGTTTACAAGACATCTCTGTGCTTCTTATCTTGGAGAATTAACAAATTAATTCCTGGCCTAGTTGAATCCCTGGATGAGATTGCAATTTTCTAAGCAGAATAAAAATGAGGCTTCATATGCTTTTAACTCTTACTGCCAAGTGCTTACATCTGAGTGCTGCCTGTTCTCCACATGGGAGCAGAACCCTGTCTCTCCTTGGCTTCTCCCATCAACTGTGTCTGTAGCCAGTGAGGACCTGTCCTTCTAACCCAGTGCCATATGGGATGTGGTGTGCTCAGTCAACCCTGCTTCATGTGAACCTGTGCTTCCCAGTGGGAGCATGGTCTCTGGGAACCTAGAGCTCAGCCTGCAGAGACAGTAGGAGGCCTGATCTCACACCCCAGGCAAAGCATCTCCAGAGCCCAAGAGAGAGGACCTGGCCATGTGCCAGGGTAGACAGTGATGCTGGGCATCGTCTGAAGTGATTACTGAGAAATGAGTAACACTGAGGAGATACTGATGGTGCTCACTGAGTGTTTTCATCTCTGCCTCCTTCATCTCAGTGTGAGTTAGAGGTATGTATTGGGGTCAGGTGACATTAAAGTGGTGTGCAACTCTCAGTCACTCAGCAAACTGCAAGTGGGAAACATCTAACACTGTCTGAATCCTGCAGCAACATTTCTTATCTTTGAGATGAAATCCACATGACATAATGTTAACAGTTGTAACAGTTCATGTTTAACAAATCAGTATTATTTACCACATCAAAAAATTGCACAAAATCCAGCTACAACTTGTTCCCAAATATATTTATTACTTCAGATGACCCATCTAATCTGTTACAGATGCTGTCCCTGTTACTTCTACTTTCAGCCACTTGAAAACTAAGTATATTCTATACAGTTGAATTTAAATATTTGTCAGATTTCATATAAATAAAAGCATTCAATTTATGATGTTTCTTCTTGCTTGACTTAGTCTAACTTTTTCAAAGTTACTCCACCTTTTATA
This sequence comes from Sciurus carolinensis, assembly GCF_902686445.1. NCBI lineage: Eukaryota > Metazoa > Chordata > Mammalia > Rodentia > Sciuridae > Sciurus > Sciurus carolinensis. The sequence goes on from NC_062218.1 coordinate 162,166,107, forward strand.
CTGTTTCATTATTTCATTCCTTAAAGAAGAATGACATTCCATTATATGCATATGCAGAAATATTTTAATCAACACTTCCATTTTGGACCTATTTCTCCTCAGTCTATTAATATAATGGACTGATTTATTAGTTGTCATTTGTTTTGCCATTTTTATATCTCTGGTACACATTCTGTACTCTGTATGATTATGATGAATAATTTTTATCAGTCAGATTTTTATTTCTGTGACCAAAGTACCTGTTTTAAAAAAGTCCACAATAAACAAATGCTAACTCATGTGAGGCAAATCATATTCTGACTCATGTGGTTCAGAGGCCTAGTTTATCATCAACCAATTCCATGAATTTTTGCCAATTTTGTGGGCACATTGAGGAAGGACCTAGCAGAGGGAAACTGCTCAGGATTGGCTGTCAGAAGCAATGACCAGGAATGGGAAAGGGATTGTAATGAAGATGATTGTTCCAGGGATTAATGACAGTGTTCCACCTCCTCCATCAATGCCCCCACATGCTTAAAGCTCCCACCCAGTCAATTCATTCAAACCAGGATGCACTGATTATGTGTTAACTCTCATAATCAATCATTTCACAATTGAAAATTTCTGCCCAAATATAGGAACTTTTGGGGAGTCATCTCACATCCTATTCATAACATTTCACCAATGGTCATGTAAATCTCATGTCCATTTCACATTGCAAAATGAATTTAGTCTATCTCCAAGGTTCCCATAGTCTTAAAATTCCAACTTTGCCCAAAAGTACAAGTCAAAAATCTCACCTGAAGCTGAAGGTAAACTCTTGACTCTGAGCCCCAATAAAAATCAAAATCGAGTTACATACATCCAACATCCACTGGTAAAATGTAAACCTTCCCATTACAAAAGGGAATGGTAGGGCTATGGAAAGAATGGATGGTCAGGAGGAAAACCAAAACAAGCTGAGCAAACATAACTCCACCCGTAACTCCTCATATACCATCTAGGACACTTGACTGAAAGATGTTCCTTCCAAAGGGCTGGGAATTCCTGCCCTAGTGGTCTTGCCAGTTGTAGAGCAGAAGTGTTCTCTCTGCCTTTAGCTCTCTCTGCAGCCAGAAGCTTTTCTTGGCAGACAGTTCATGCTACTTGGAACAATTAATTTCTGGGGATTCCATTCCGACTTTGGCTTCACCTTCAGAGATTCTCCCATTACCCTGTCAGGGACGGTCTTCCAGGTCTCAGACTATGCTACAATTTTCTTAGATTAACAGGCCTTTCTTTGAAATGATGGTGGAAATCATCATGATCTGTTAACATGATTACCCGGCATTCCTGCAGAGCCAGCACCATGTAAATAATGCTAAGTCTGATGGCAGCTCACACCATCGTTGGGTTTCTAAAATTAATTTCATGGTGGTTTCTGAATGTCTTCCTTGCTCAGTATAGTAATCTCACTAGCAGGGTCCCCTGTGCAAGCAGGGTGTCCCCAAGAACCTTCTACAGATAATCTTCACTTCTATATTCTTCAGTGTGCAAGGGTTGTGGTCTTGCAATTCCTTAGATAGCTGTAGCCCCTTTCCTGTTGTCTAGGTATGAAATACTTAGCATTTCTTTAGGGTCTGCATTCTGTTTACAAACACTTCTTCTTTGATACCAGTTTTGAAAAATGATCTGTTTTAAACTTTGGTCAAATCTGATTTTTAAATCTACTGATAGAAATAACAATTTTCTTATAATGTTATATGTCTTTTGTATTGATAGAAATATTCTCAAGGCCTTACAAAAATAAAATTGAGAAATTCTGAAGGATATGGTCTAATGTTTTCAGTGAGGGATATTACCTTAAAATGATCTATACAATGCTTCTGCATTGTCTTGTTGTTTGCTAAGCTCTCATCAAATTTTTGACTATGTGCTATGGTAAATCTTTGTCTTCTGCAGTTTTGATTCTACAAAGCACTGACAAACCTAGTCATGGGAAGTGGTGATGTGGATCAAGGCTTTTGATTTCCCTGTTGTTTTGGTGACTGCTTGTGCTGGGAACATTCTGAGCAAAAGTAAGGTTTAAGATTGTCCATTTGCTATGGTGATGTCCTGCCTAGGGAAATTGTGCAAAGGCTCAGAGATCAGTCATAACCTTCAAACTGAGGAACTAGTCCCCTGGGACAGGGAATTCTGAGAATAGCAAAATAACCATAATTTTGCATCAGTGCTGTGACCTTCAAGCCTGCCTGCTATGCAGAAACTTTTTCAGAAATAACCTTTTGATGATATACCTATATAATAAACATGCTGAGCCAGCTCTGGGTCACTGTTCTCAACCAGAAATGAGTATCCCATATGATTCCATCTGTCTTTAAATGTTAGTATGTTTTTTTTAATAATCCCACATCACCCCTCACTGGTATCTGAATTAACATCTGTGCAGTTCAAAGCACATAAACACAAAAAATGCTCTAATAAGTACTCTTAAATAGTGTCCTTATTAGGATAGACCTAATATTTGAGAAAAACTGACTTTCAAAAATGTATCTTTGACATAAGTGATTTACTATAAAATATTCATTCCTTGGTTCATACCTAATATGCAAAGTTAAAGTTTTTACTAAATTTTGAAGAAGTTCCTTACCACATCCACATACACAGGATTTTGCATTATTTGACACAAAATTTGAGATGTCATGAGGTCCTTATATCATATTTCATTTTTTCATCTCTTTGCTATCAGGTATTTCAATAAGAAACAGAAGTTAAATGTCCAAAACTATGCCTCTAAGAGATACCTCTCAATAGGAATGGGGGTTGCAACTTAATTACTTCCTGATTTTATCCATTAAATTTAAACAATTTACCTGGAATACCTCAACTATGACAAAATTCAATAACTAGGATTCAATGAGCTATATTTGTACCAGGAAATGCATGTCAAGGTGGAGTGTGCAGAACTCACTGGGGTTCTTTCAAGGTCCTTCTGTTCTAGCAGAGAACATGGAACAATGAGAACCAGAAGCCATGGGACACAGTTGGTGGATGGGGTTTGTGTTCTGGGTTGGATCCTGTGACAGCAGGTCAAAGCTTCCTGCATCAGCCATCACTGGGGTGCTCACAGGATCCTAAAGCAAGCATTCCCTTGTCTGCAAACATTAAGAAATGCTTTTATTCATTAATCATGTATGTCTAGGCATTTGTTTTTTCCTAGGTAGTAAATGCATTTATATATTTTGTCCACAATTTACTTACAGGTGAACAAAACTCTTCTCAGAATTTGGAATTTGATGCATTGACTGTGATTTTTATGAATTCTTTTGTTCTTATTTTGCTATATTAGATTTCCTGGATAGCTTGACAGTGAGTATATGTCATTTGCAATTAATAATTTGCAGAGCAAATGCCAGTGAGGACACTGAAGTTTTTGAAACAAATAAATGGTGTAAAAGGTTGAAAGATTGCCACAGGGTGCAAGGGAACAAATACAGAGGTTTACCTTACAATGTCCAGAGAGAGTGGACAGTTGACATGGGTGAGACTCTGAGGCCAGTCAATTGCAGTCCATCTCCTCATCTTTATCAGACATGACACATCTCTTAAATATTACAAAATTAAATGAGTGGGAGGAAAACTGTCAGAAAACTGACTTTCCCCTCAGCCCTGAGGTTGGGTCCCTGGCACAGGGTCAATCTCAGACATAATAGATGACTGGCAGCTAATGTGGCTGAGGAAGGCAGGTGCTGTTCCCCAGTGGGTGGATTTGAATGTCAGGAAGGAGGGTGCCATAACCACAGCCCTCTGTTTCCTTCAGAGACAAGGAGATACTTCTTTTTCCATGTTCCAGAGGAAGAAATTATTACTGTTTTTCTCTCTATAATTTTGGTGATAACTGCCTTAGGATTTGATTTTTGCATATTTCCAATGTAATTAAATTGACACAGATGTGTACCACAGACTTTCCATATTTACTTCACTCATCACCAAATAAGACCACTGAATGAGATCAAATGATGTGAGTGCAGGTGGTCTCCATGTTTGCTTTGTGAAGTTTCCCTCTGTGACATTATGAGATAGAGCTATTGCAAACAGTTTGGTGAATCATAAACATATATAATTTTAAAAGATTTCAGTAAATATGTAAATTATATTCATTCATTAAAAGATGCATTTGCTAACATTATACATTTTATGAAGGATAAATAGAAATGTTGTTGTAAATAAAAATATTTCATAAGATCAAGTATCCAGGACCAAATAGGTGACATTAGAGAAGGCAGTGTGACTTGTAAAGCATAGCTATGAAGAGCATTGTACCTAATTTAGAATCTGAATCAGTGAAATTAGGATAATGCTGAAACCCATCCTTATCATTTCTCTGAGAGCAACTGTCTTCCCATGACTCTCCTCACAGCTTCCTTTACTTGTTTGTTTCTGAGACTGTAGATGAGGGGATTTAAGAAGGGAGGAACCATGGTGTAAAAGGCAGGGAGAATCAAGTCTTGGAGTGTGTCAGAGGTTGCTGAAGGTCTCAGGTACACACCTGTCCCAGAACTGAGGAAGACAGACACCACAAGGATGTGAGGGGTGCAGGTGGAGAAGGCCATCCCTGGGACTCTGTTGGGATATTTTAGAACAGTAGAAAATATGTGAATATATGACATGGCATTAAAAATGAAGCAACCAACTCAGACCACCAGAGTGGACACAAGAATAAGGACCTTGTTGCTGGTCATGTCAGAACAGGAGAGCCTCAGCAGAGAGGGATCATGTTGTACTTGCAGAAGGACAGCCGGAAGGTGTTCCCAGTGTGCACACCTGCATACATACACCAGGCCACTGAGCAGGATAGCCAGGGTCACGTGGACACAAAACTGAGGGTTCATGATGATTGGGTACTGGAGGAGCTGGCAGATGACATAGTGGACCCAGGCCATGATGGAGAGAAAAAGAAGTTCAACACATGCACAAAAAATGACCAAGAAGATCTGGGTTGAACAACCAGCCACTGAAATGGCCCTGTTGATGGTGATGGATTTGACACAGTCATTGGGTACAGTGATGGAAATGAAGCACATGTCAAAGTTGGACAGGTTCCTGAGGAAGAAGTACGTAGGTGTGTGCAGTTTCTGATCAGCAGAAGTGACAGCGATGATGAGCAGGATCCCTAACAAGGTACTCAAATACATCAGTAGAAAATACCATGAAATAGAGGAAACTCATATTCCAGCCATCAGGAGATCCCAGGAGAAGAAATTCCATTACCATGGTGGAATTTGCCATGTTCTGCAAATTCTGGATGACTGGGAAGATAAAGAGGTGAATGGGAGGCAAAGAGTTATTAATGGAATTACTCTATATACCATGTCCAGTGTTTTCTTGTACTTTGCACTTTCTTTTCTTGCAGAGGAAATGTCACTCCTGGTTTTCTGATATGTTCAATCATTTCTGAGCAGAGAGCAACTCCCCATGCAGGTGTGGAGCTCTGAAGCCCAGGGTCTGGGTGTGACCTACAGGGTTGTCCTCAGTTCCTCCATTATGCCTCCCTTGACCTCCTGAGACTCCCCTGCAGAACACCTGCAGGTGATGCTCACCTTCTCTGCTGCAGGGCCACCTGAGTGACAGTGTGGTCTTAATGCTCTGTGATTTAGTAACCTTCTTTCTCTTCCATAAATACAGTTTCAGTGTAATTTTGTCATTGTATCCACACTAAATTATTCAAATTACAATTTGTAAATATTTTAAGTAGGAATCTATTCACAGTGTCAGAATATTTATCAGTATGAACATGAAAAATTTTTACTCATGAGTAAGCATCTCTAAAAAGCACACGTTACTGTTCCAGGCCCACCAGTCCAGTGCTGTGGTGATCTGAGGTGACTGACTGCACCTGGACTCCCCTCAGTCCCACACTCTCCCCACTGCTCTCAGGACATGGCTGGTGCTGTCTTCTGGCCACTACCTCAGCCAGACCTGCTGCAGCTCCCATGGGGCTCTGTTTTCTTCTCCAACTGATCAGTGTAAGGTGTTTAAAGCCTCCATCATCCAACCCAGCTGACATTCTCCTAACTCCTACTTTTTACCTTAATATGTTTTTACTCTGTGTTCAGCACCATGAAACTGAATATTCTATTATCTAAACACTTATTTGTCCTGTTCTTGTTGACACCATCCATTATATTCCTTTCTTCTCACTGTCATAATTCTACAAAAAGACACTGAGTATTTACACTGAAAGGAGGATTTTGCTCATAGTTACAGCACTTCTGCAGCATCTTAGAACAGTTCAGTCCTGATTCCCCTGCATCATCATTTCCTGTGCCCTCTGGAAACCTGGGTCCTCCTTAGCACCTTGCCAGTTTAACCTCACTTGCTCTTAGAAAAGTGATCCTGATGAGCCTGTCTGGGCTCCTAAGGAAAAATGTGTGTCCCCCACTGTCACATGTGGGTGCTCAGACAGAGGTAGGATGGTGTTAATTTCATAGCCAGTGTGAAATTCAAGTGGTCCTATGCAGTCTAATTGCAGACTTTGTCTCCCCATCACCATTCCTTCCTAACACAAACTTGGCTTTCAGGCTGAGGGAGCCACCTGTTCACTACTGACTTCTTTACAGTGAGCTATTGATTTAATTTTTACCATTAGTAAGTACTGGACTTTAAAAGACTCTCCAATGCAATCTTTCCTCTGAAACCTTCTTCATAATCTCAAATTTTCATTCCAATTTTGTGAAGTGTTGGAAATGAACATGTTATACTACCCTTTCCTAAATCTGTATGTATCCACCACCCCAGGTCGCTGGTGCAAATTACTTTATTCTGGTCCATGTATCATTCATCATTTTATCTTTTAGGGGCAAGTGCATGACTTCCTGGACAGTGGTTAATGAACTAAAATGTCTGGTTGTTTTGTTGACTGACAATTCACCTGGACTGAATTTCTTTCTTCTTCTGATTGACAGAGGAAGAGCCCCCAAGCAGGCTCTGCCCCTTCTTCACTGCTGTAGCACACACAGTGCAGGCTGGAGGGAGGTCATCAAGCCCAGGGGCCTGGGTACTTGCCAGGTAAGTCTCTTTAGAGTAGTGCTACCTCAATAAATTAACTGATGACACAGATGTGGTCACAGGTATTTCAGATCTTGAGGTTTTAAAGAATAAAAATATTGGTATTTTCAAATAATGTGATTAGTGTGGGAGAAAATAATACAATATACAGTGTGTAAGTATGTAAATACATATGACAAATTCAGAAGGTGATGCGTGATGAGACAAATCCATGTTAAATACCTTCAGCCTTTCACTCTCCCTACTGACCTCCTGACCCTACATGGGTTATTGCTGATCAACCCCAGGCATTGGTGTCAAATATAAGATGGAAAATTAACTTTGTGTTTAGGATCTGGAAGCTGGCATAGAACAATGGAGACATGTTCTTAGTTTCAATTTTTTAAATACTAAACCAAATAATGTTTTGTTTTCCCAAAAGAATTTAGTAAATTCTCCAGTAAATCATTTGAATTGTATCAACTTAATAGATGTCCTTCTTTGCTTACGTGGTGTAACTACAACTTAAAATATTCCTTTCTAAATTTGTTTTACTTTTTTCATGGATCAGTCTCATAGGAAACTTCAGATTATGGATGTAATAAAATAAATACGTTAATTACCACCCAAATTTTACTGGCACTTAGAATATACTTGGAATCTACAAAATATGATTACTTTATGAATCTAGATTTTTATTAACTGTTTTTATTGGTTCTATTTAGTTACACATGACAGTAGAATGCATTTATGCATTTTGATAAATGATACAAAAATGGAGTACAATTTTTCACTTTTCTGATTGTACATATTGTAGGGTCACATGAAATTAGAAATGAGCTTTAATTTTTGCAGTTTGATCTCAATCATTTTGGAGTATTTAAGACTACATTCTCTATTAACATGTGAAAAGTGCTTGTTGAAAATTCCCTCATAAAACAAAAAGATGGGGCAGAAGTACAACTAAGCTCTGGTAACATGAGGATCTGGAAAATAAGTAGGAGCAGAAGTTAGCATGTGTTATGGTCAAAATTTGAAGAGGAATTTTTCCAGTGCTTTCCTTTGTAAATGGTGATTGCTGGTGTTTTCCCTTTGGATCCTCTCTTTATAGTGCTTAAAATATGGTAAATCAATTTCATATAAAAATGCAAAGTCTAGCTTGGATTGTAAGACAAAGGAATTAATTATTTTCTCAATTACATTTTTCATTAGTAATTATCACTTAGTGCTATTGATCAATCTTTGAGGAAAGCCAAAGCACACTTTATTATATCCTTACCTTCAAAATGTGCCTCCAAAGGCTGCACAATTCTGTTTTTACATTTTTACCACTGGACACTCATGTCCTATAATCACAACTGATATAACTTTAATATAAAATGTAAAAAATTATTGAAATGAGGGCATAATTGAGATCAGTAAAAGATATGATGATGAATTCCAAAAAAATGAGATTGATGATTTCAAAATGCTTCAATGAAAAATGAGTACAATGCTATACATTTTTATTTCACACAGCTACTAAAAACATGAATGTATATCATTTGCATACATGAATTCTCATCTACCTTCCTGTCACCTACAAGATATTTGGCCTTTTTTCTTCCTTTTTCCTTAATCAGAATGTATTTCTTTGAGACCTCTCGAATCTGTGCAGATATTTCTGCTCATTTTCTGAGTTTGTGTTAAGTAAAAGTCATTTGACAAGAAGAATTTTAAACTCATAAAGACCTATCACCTGCCTTACTTGCAAATACTGTGCAGACACCCACCATACTGTGGATATGTTTACAACTCAAGCACCTGATATCATAGCAAATACTACTGTGTTTAGAAGACATCTCTGTGCCTGCTGTTCATTGCAGATTTAACCCTTCATTCCTTCCCTGGGCTGGCTGACTCTCTAGATGGGACTGCAATATGATGGGCAGAACACAGTGAGGCTCAGATGCACTTATACTCTAGGGGCCAATAACTCACTCCTGAGTGTTGCCTGTTCTCCATGTGAGATGAGAACTGTGTCTGTCCTTGGCTTCAACCATCGACTGTGTCAGCACCCCAATGAATCTATCCAGCCAGCACTGTGTCATGTGGGATGTGGAGAGCTCAGTCACTTTTGTTTTATGTAAACCTGTTGAGTTTCCAGTGGGAGCAGGACTCCAGGAGCCCAGAGCTCAACCTGCAAAGGCAGCTGGAGGGGTGAGCACAGCACCAGGCAGCAGCATCTCCAGAGCCCAGGGGAGAGGACTTGGCCACATGCCAGCATGCACAGTGGATGACACAGGGGAATCCTCTGCTGGGCATCGCCCTTAGTCATTGCTGAGAAGTGAGTAGCACTGAGGAGAGGCTGGTGGTCTCACTCTGTGTTCTCATCTCTGCATCCTTCACCTCTGAGTTAGGAGACTTTATGGGGATCAGTTAACATTAAGGGAGATGAGAAACTCACTCACTCATGAACCAGACAGTGGGAAACATCTAACACTGTCTGCATTTCAGCAACAAAATGTCTTGTTGCTGAGATGAAAACCACATGACATAAAGTTAACCATTGTAACATTTCATAGCATCAATTCAGTGTTATATTCCACAGGACAAATTTGTAGAACTTCCAACTACAACTTGTTCACAAATACTTTTACTATTTTGGCTCAGGAGTTCAGAGTTTTAGTCATCACTGGAAAATTCCACTACTTTGTTCCTATGGTGTGGCCATATGAAGGAAGGACACAGCAGAGGGAAGCTGCTCAGGATGTGGCTGCAGGGAAGCAAAGATAGGGAAGAGAAAAGGGGATGGAAGGAAGATGGATGCTTCCAGGGCTTAACAACAGTGTCCATCTTATCCAGTGATGTCCCCATATGCCTAAGCTACCACCCAGTCACCTCATTCAAACCAAGATGGCAGATTAGTTTGTAGCTCTCACAACTCAATCAATTTACTTTTGAAAATTCTTGCCACTAATCAGGAAATCTGGGAAATACCTCACATCCCCTCCATAACATTCACTGCTGGTTCCCAAAATCACATGTCCAGTTTTCATTGCAAAATGAATTTAGTCCATCTCCATGGGTCCATAATCTTAATCAATCCTGCATTGCCCAAAAGTCAAAGTCAACAATAACACCTAAAACTGAAGGCAAACTCTGGGCTGTGAGCTCCTGTAAAAATCAAAACAAGTCTCATACATGCAATATCCACTGGCAAAATTAAACCTTCCCATTCCCAAAGAAATTAAGAGGGCTATGGAAAGAAAGGGAGGGGTCAGAGGAAACCAAACCCAGCTGAGCAAGCATAACACCACCTCATATAGCATCTAGTACTCTTGACTGAAAGAAGTTCTTTTCAAAGGGCTTGGGAATTCCTGCCAGTTGTAGAGCACAAGGGTGTTCTTTCATTGGGCTTTCTCTGCAGTTAGCTGTTTCTCTTGGTTAACAGTTTATGCTACTGCATTTACTAATTTCAGAGGATTCCATTCAACTATGGCTTCACTTTCAGAGGTTCAACTATTATCCTGTGAGGGGCAGCCTACAAAGACTCAGACCCTGTTACATTTTGCATGGAATCTCAGGCCTTTCTGTTGAATGATGGTGGAAACCTCTATGAACTTTTACCTTGAGCACCTTGTAGTCCTAGATGGCCAGCACCACATAAATAATGCTAAAGCCTGCTGCCAGCTGACACCATAGTTGGGTCCCTGAAATTGCTGCCCTGGTGGTTTCTGAATGTCTTCCTTGTTGAACATGTCAATCTCACTTGCTGGCATCCCTGTGTAAGTATGGTAGCCCCATGGGACTTTCCACTAGAATGTTCCCTTCTATATCCTTGAGTGTGCAAGGGAGGTGGTCTTGCAAATGTCTTGGATGCTCTCAGACTCCTTCATGTTTTGTCTTTGTGAAATACTTGGCTTAAGGGACTACAGTCTCTTTACAACCACAACTTCCCTGGCCCCAGTGTTTGAAATGATCACTTTAAATTCTGATGAGATCTCATTTTTCACTCTACTAATATAAACATCTGCTTTCTTAAAATGCTATATATCCATGGTATTCATATAAATATTCTAAAGTTTTTATAAAACTTAGAAAAGTGTAATATTCCTAGCAAAATATTCTCAGTTTTGAATATGACCTTAAAATGCTCTATAGAATCAGTTACTACATTGTCTTGTTGGTGGCTGAAGTCCCAATACACTTCTAACTATTGACTGTAGTAAGTCTTTGTCTTCCGTAGTTTTGATTCCATAAAGCACTGACAAGCATTGTCACAAAAAGTCTCCACCATGTACTCCTAAATATAATGTCCTTATAAGGGTAGACCTGATATTTCAGAAAACATGGCTTTCCAAAATATATCTCTGACATGTTTGGTATACTGTAAAAAAATCTCTTCATTGTTTCACATCTAGTATACGAAGTAAATTTTTGCAAAATTCTTCATAAGTTTCATACCACACCACACTTTCAGTGTTTTGCATTATTTGACATAAGATATGCGATTTTATGGAGTCCTTATATCAATATTTCATTTTCATCTCCTTTGCCACCAGGTCTTTCAATATAAAATACAAATTAAATGTCCAAATACATGTAACAAAAGAAAACTTTCAAAAGAACTGGTGTTTGAAATTCAATTTGTTTCTAGCTTTATCCATTAAATTTAAATTTGATATACCTAGCCTCCTTATTTCACAAAAAGCCAATGAGATAGAATTCAGTAAGCTATAGTGGTGGAGGACATGCATATCATGTGGAGTTTGCATAATTCAACTGGGATTCTCTGAAGATCCTGCTGTTCTAACAAGGAACATGGAAATGGTGAGAACAAGAAAACATGGAAAACAGTTTTTGGATGAAGATTTCTTGCTGGTTGCATCCTGTTAAGCAAGTCAAGGCTTCCTGCATCACCCAACACCTGAGTGGTTAATGGTTCCTCTTGAAACTATTCCTGTGTCTGAAAACTTTAAGAAATGCTATTATGAATTAATCTCATATCTTTAAGTTTTTTATTTTCCTAGGTAATAAATGCACTGATGATTTTCTCCACTTATTTTGTATTATTGTAGTGGTGATCAACATTATTTTTCAGAATTTGGAATTTAATATATTGATTGTGGTATTGTATGAACAATCTTTTTCTCATTTTGTTACATAAGTACTCCTAGGTAGCTTGACCTTGAGAAGATGTCAGTTATAATTAATGATTAGCACAGAATATGCTAAAATGTTTGAAGACAAATATCTTGTGTGGGATAATGAGCTATCAGAAATCATGTTCACAGTCACACACCTGCATCCCAGTGAGCTCAAGAGTCTGAGGAATGATGATCTCAGGTGTGAATCCAGTCTCAGAAAATTAAGGAAGCCCTAAGTAACTTAGCAAGACCCTGTTTTCTGTGATGAAACACAAAAGGGGCTGTGTGTTCCCCTGGGTTCCATCTCTGCTGTAAACAGCATCAACAAAATTGACTGCCACAGGTACAGAGAGGGGTTTACTGTAGGAACTCCAGTAAACTGAGAGAAATGGTGGAGTCGATGTGAGTCCAATGCTGAAGCCAGTCAATTAGATTCTATCTTTCATTATGATCAGACATGACTCATTAGCATACTCATTACAGAAGTAAGATGTGTGTAAGGAAAATCCTCTGAAAGATAACATGCAACTCAACCCCGTAGTTACCTTCCGGGTGCTGGGTCTCATGGACATAACAAAAGACTGACAGCATCAAAGGTGGGGGGAAGACCCAGGGTGCTCTTCCCCAGAGGATGAATTTGAATGTAGGGATATGAGGGTTGAATGCTTTGGTTTCTGCTGTCTGCATGGACAAGGATATTCTTACTTTTTCATGTTACAGATGGCAAAAAACATTACTGTGATTCTCTCATCATTTTTTTACAAATTCTTTAAGAATTGAGTTTTATATAATTTTAAAATAATTAAAATGACAATAATATATCACAGTGCTCACAAATCTATTTGATATTTCTCTGAGTAAGAGCACATAATATGAGTATATGTTATCACCATGTTTTATTTGTAAAGGTTTCCTCTGTGACAGTATTGTACAGTGGTATGGTGAAGTATTCAAAATGTTGATACTATTGATGGCATTCAATATACATAAACACAAATGATTTTAGAATAGATAGTGAATTGTATTTACATTTGAAACATTGATAAAATTTCACATTTAATGAAGGATACATGAAATGCTATGGTAAATCACAAAATTATTGTTTGATAAAATAATTCAAGTTCTCATAAGGTACCATTAGGGTAGGCAGTGTAACATGTAAAGCCCACATAAGAAGAGCACTTGATCTTATTAACTCGACTCAGTGAAAGGAGTATAATGCTGAAATACATCTCATCATTTCCCTGAGCACAACTGTATACCTATTACTCTCCTCACAGCTTCCTTTACCTGTTTGTTCCTGAGACTGTAGATGAGAGGATTCAAGAAGGGAGGAACCATGGTATAAAAGGCAGAGAGAACCACGTCCTGGAGTGTGTCAGAGGTTGCTGATTGCCTGAGGTACACACCTGTAGCAGAGCTTAGGAAGATGGATACCACAAGAATGTGAGGAGTGCAGGTGGAGAAGGCCTTCCCTGACTCTCTGGAGTGAAATTTCAACACAGTAGAAAATATGCAAATATATGACATGACAATTAAGAAAAAGCAACCACCCCAAACCACCACAGCAGAGAGGAGAATAAGGAACTTGTTCCTGGTGGTGTCAGAGCAGGAGAGCTTCAGCAGAGAGGGGAGATCACAGAAGAACTGATGGACCACATTTGACCTGCAGAAGGACAGCTGGAAGGTGTTTCCAGTGTGCACACCTGCATAAACCAGGCTACTGAGCAGGGAAACCAGGGTCATGCGGACACAAAACTGAGGGTTCATGATGGTAGGGTACTGGAGGGGCTGGCAGATTGCCAAATAGCGGTCCCAGGCCATGATGGTGAGAAAAAGAAGTTCAACACATGCACAAAATATGACCAAAAAGATCTGGGTTGCACAGCCAGCCACCGAAATGGCCCTGTTGCCAGTGAGAGAGTTGACACAGGCATTGGGGACAGTGATGGAAATGAAGCACATATCCAAGATGGACAGGTTCCTGAGAAAGAAGTACATGGGAATGTGCAGGTTCTTGTCAGCAGTGGTGACAGTGACAATGAGCAGATTCCATAAAAACGTACCCAAGTACGTCAGAAGAAACACCATAAAATAGAGGAAACTCATATTTGCGCCATCAGGAGAGCCCAGGAGGAGAAATTCCGTTACCATGGTGGAATTGACCATGTTCTGAAAATTCTGTTTTCCTGGGAAGATAAAGAGATAAGAGAGAGTAAGAAAAGCATGATTAATGCAATTACTTTACATTTTTACGTCCAATGTACTTGCTTGAATTTGTAGTTACTTTACCTGCAGAGGAAGCGGTCACTCCTGGTTTTCTGAGGTTTTAATCATTTCTAAGAAGAGTGCACCTCCCAGTGCAGATGTTTAGGTCTGTAGCCCTTGACCCTGGGAGTGACCTGCAGGACTTGTCCTCAGCTCCTCCATCATCCCTCCCTTGACCTCCTGAGAGTCTCATGCAGAACAATTGTAGGGGTTACTCACCCCCTCTCCTGCATGGCCACCTGTTTGACAGTGCTTTCTTCAATGCTCTGTAATTTAGTTAACATCATTTTCCTCCATAAATCAGAACTGACTAGAATGTTTTAGCACTCTCTCCAGTGTTAAAAATGTTTTTACTCAATGTTTTTGCCCCATGACATTAGATTATTTTTTACCTAAGAATATTTTCCTTCTTCTTCTTGATACCTTTCATTATATTCTCAATGGCATCATAATCTTTAAAAAAAGTTAACCTTTATTCTAAAAGTAAGGTTGTGTTCATAATTTTAACACTTATGAAGTAGCTCAGACCAGCTCAATCCCAAGTCAACTACATCATCATTTCCTCTGCCCTCTGCAAACCTAGGTCCTCCTCAGCATCTTGCCTTGTCAATCACACTCTTCCTTTAAAGAGTGAGCTTCCTTCTGAGCCTGTCTGGGATTCTCTGGAGATGTGCATCTCCCATGGTCAGGGTTTTGTGGCCATACACAGGCAAGTTGCTTTTAATTTCACAGTCATGGCAAAGTCCAAGGGGTCCCCTCCAGTCTACCTGTCATTTTTTCTCGTCCCCATCTCAGCTCCTCCATGCCACAAACCTGAAGCTCTCTCCTGAGTGACCTCCTCTTCAGTGCTGACAGAGACTCTTTTTCCTACTCGACCAAATGATTAGAATGTGCTGCACTTGAAAGGAGGATCAAATGCACCTTTAACTCTGAAAACTTACTCAGAATCTCTAATTCATTCTTTGACTTTTGTATTTTGTTTAAAATTGTTGTTTTATACTAAATTGCAGCTGATATGTGTGTGTTTATCACCCCCACAACACTGGTGCACATCTTTGAATTTTTGATCATGTGATATTTACCATTATGCATGTGTAGTAGCAATTACCTGACTTTCTGCATAGTAATTAATAAATGAAAATATTGTAACATTATTGACTAACTACTAATGTGGACTGACTTTATTCCACTAATCTACAAATGAATAGCCCCCAATAAATTTTGGGCCTTCTTCTGTCCTGCAACAGGTACAATACACACTGGTTTGAAATGATAAAAGCAGATGCTTCTCTCTACCCCATGCCTTTACAGGGTCAGATCTAAAGCAGTAATTACTTGAAAAACATTATGATGACACAAATTTGGTCACCTCTATTCCAGATCCTGGGTATATGGAAAAAAGAAAATTATTGACATTTTACAAAATTTGATTACTATAGAGAAAAAAAATATAATAGACTATACATGAATGTATATATTACAAAAATATCAGATACTGATGAGCATTGAGATGAATCAGTATGAACATTGGCCCGCTTCTCACCCTTGCTGTGAATTGCAGGACTATAGGAAATGTTTGTATTCTTTTTTCTTTGTGTGAACTCTATGATGGAAAGCAGAACATGTGTTTAAAATCCAGGAGGTGCATTGAACCATAGACATTTCCCTCATTGTTGAACACTATATACCACCTACTTTGTGTTTATTTCTTTAACAGAACTTAGTAAATTCCCCCCCAAGTAGTTAGTTATATGAACATAATTGCTTTCCTCCTTATTTATGTGATTTAATTATAATTTTAGAAATTTTCTGAATTTGAATTTGTCTCTTCTTTCTTCAGTCTCAGAGGATACCTGGGATCATGGAGCACTGATCCATCCTCATGTGTAATGTGAAAAACAAGAATAGAAACCACCCCTAATTTCTACAGAGAGCCTCAGTCAATAGGCTTCAAATGTTTAATTTCTTCAGGAAGGTAGAATTAATTAAAACATGCTTTAGTTCAGATATCTGCACCTCAATAATTTTAGTGTGACTCAGAACTGTATTAATATTTAAGGGCAGATAAAAACCTATCAAAAAATTCCCTTCTAAAACAATTAGATAAAGATAAAATAAAATAAAAGTCAGGTGGAAAAGAAAGGCAGAGAGATGCTTCTGAGGAGAGGCAAGTAGGTCTTAATGTCAGAACATGTTGAGGAACTGCCCAAGGATTTCCTCAAAAAGTGGGGAAAACTGGGAGTTTCATTTCTTGTATTTCTCCAGATAGTGCTTAACATAAGGAAATGAATGATAAATAGGCCATTTAAAACTTGCAAAGGATTATTTGGTTTGCAAGGCATAGGTAATTATTATATACTAAAATACATTTTCCATGTTTAAAATGATTAATTACTACTATTTATGAACCATTGACAAATATTAAGGTAATATTTATACTTTCTGAAATTCACAATATGCTTCCAAACTTTTATATTCATTTTTTGTATGGTTACCACTGGACAGAGACTTCCTCATAGTCACACCTCATATACTGGTAGTAAAAAACGTAAAATTAGTTGAAAAAGAGAACATAATTTTTATCAATACAACAGGATAAGATGGATGAATTCAATGTGCTTCCAAGAAAATTGTATGCAACTTTGAATGTTTCTTTTTTCCTACAGTAACTGATATATTTTAAGGTATATTATTTATATAAATACTTTGGTATTTACCTACATATTGTCTATCAGACATTTCGCTATTTTCCATGTTATACTCTTTTTGCTTTAAAATGAATGTATTTATTTGTCTTCTCTGGAATTTCTGTGTAGAATATTTTGTGCATTTTCTGAATATATTATAATTAAGAGTAAGTTAAAGAAAAGAATTTTAAATCAACCAGAAGCCACCTGAGGAACTCTCACACACTTTATTTGCATGCACCCTGCAGATGTCCCCCAAGGTCCCTGTATTCCTATTGTAAACTTGGAAATCATAGAAAATAGCATTATGCAGTTTTAAGGACCCTCTGGACTTGCTGTGTTCTTCACAGAACTAAACATTTTTTCCCTGGGCTACCTGACCCTTGGATGAGATTGCAATTTGCTCTGCAGAATAAAAATGAGGCTCAGATGTGCTTGGACTCTAACTGCCAAGTACTCACTCCTGAATGCTTCCTGATCTCTACGTGGGAGCAGAACAGAGTCTCTCCTTGGCTTCTTCCCTCAACTGTGTCTGCAAAACAGTGGATCTGTCCAGCCAGCACAGTGCCATGTGGGATGTGGGGAGCACAGTAGCCTCTGCTTTATGTGAACCTGGTGTCTTGCCAGTGGAGTAGGCCTCAGAAGTCCAGAGATCTGCCTGTAGAGACAGCAGGGGACCTGAGCACAGCACAAGATTGCAGCATCTCCAGAGCCCAGGGGAGAGAACCTGGCCATGTGCCAGCATGGGCAGTGGAAGACACAGGGAAACTCCTGTGCTGGGCATTGCCCTAAGTTGTAACTGAGAAACTAATGACCCTGAGGAGAGACTGATGGTGCTCACTGTGTATTCCCATCTCTGCATTCCTCCTCAGTGTGAGTTATGGGTGTTTATGGGATCATTTAACATTAAGGGAGATGAGAAACTCTCAATCACTCACCAACCTGTAAGTGAGAATCCTCTAACACTATCTGTAGTTCAGCAGCAAAATTTCTTATTGTTGAGATGGAATTCAGATTGTTTGGAGAGAAATAAGTTGTATGAGATGAAACATTTTCACAAGACAAGCATGGTGGCGTAAGCCTGCAATCCCAGTGCATCAGGAGTTTAGGCAGGAGGATGGGAGGTATGAAGCCAGTATCAGCAACAGAGTGAGGCTCTAAGCAACTTAGCAATACCCTGTCTCTGTACTAAACAGAACAAAGGCTGAGAATGTCCCACTGCATTCAGTTGCTGTTTAAGAAAAACAAAAAAACAACAAACAAAAAACAAATGACTGCCTCAAGATTTACAGAACAAGTACAGATATGTATTTACTGTTTAAATTCTAGTAAACATAGTAATTTAAGATTTGACATGGGTCAGACACTGAGGTCAGACAACTAGAGTTCATCTTTTCCTAATTATCAGTCATGACACATTAGAATAGATATTACAGAATTTAGATGAGTGGGATGAAAACCATCCTTAAACTGACCTGCAACTCAGCATCTGGGATTGTTCAACCACCCTGGGTAACTCATGGACATAATAAAAGACTGACAGCTCTCACAGCCAAGGAAGTCAGGGTGTTCTTGTTTATGAATTTTATTGACATGATGGGATGGTAACAACAGCCCTGTGTTTATTTCATGGAAAAGTGATATCTTTTTTTTCATGATCCAATGGAGAGAAATATTGTTTTCTATATATTTTTGGTTATAATTTCTTTAAGATATGATTTTTGAACATTTTTTTTCCATTTTAAAATTTTAATTTTAGGAGCACTCAGTTTTGATACAGACAAAACATGACATCAGACAGCACGACATACACATAACACAAAATCAAAGGTCTTGTAACTTTATAGGTGAATCTCCATTGCAATGTAACAGATATTCAAAAACTCTAGTTGAATAAAAAAATAGAACTGACCAAAAAAAATCATGAGCTCAAAAAATATAGAACTAAAAAAAAACAAGAGTCCTGGAAAAATGATACGGCTGTTAATTATTTTAGTAAGGCACCATAAAATTTACTTTTGCTGGAGTTTAGGTAAGGCTCTTTTTTACCTTGGGTTTGAGACCGGTCTCCTACTGAGCCTTTAGGCTTCCTTTATTACATTTCAATGTAAGCCTTGACTGAGATCTAGAAGGATCTAACAGGTTTTAATAGAAACCTTGTGCCTAGGGCATTTTGGGCATCTCATCAGGACAGGTTGGATGTCAAAGAAAATTATGAGACCTTATTTTCCATTTCTTTTGAGAATGAAGCTACTTTGCTAAGTTCCTCACTGAGATATGCCATTGGTTATTGAGCTGCCTATGGCTGCTTATCCAGGATTTATTTTCCCCTTTGTGACAAACAGGTTAAATCTTGCTTCATAGGTAAACTGAGGACAGGAGCTTGAAGTAAGGCCCCTTCCTGAGGCAGAATATTGTCCTATGGTGGCTATTTCCTGTAGTATTGAACCTAT
Organism: Sciurus carolinensis; assembly: GCF_902686445.1. Classification (NCBI taxonomy): domain Eukaryota; kingdom Metazoa; phylum Chordata; class Mammalia; order Rodentia; family Sciuridae; genus Sciurus; species Sciurus carolinensis. The sequence continues at coordinate 162,185,649 of NC_062218.1, forward strand.
TGATGACGTAATTAAGGTTTTTTTTTTTTGGATTTTTAAAAATTTTATTGTAAACAAATGGGATACATGTTGTTTCTCTGTTTGTACATGGTGTAAAGGCATACCATTTGTGTAATCATAAATTTACATAGGGGTAATGCTGTTTGATTCTTTCCCTTCTCCCCCACCCCTCCCACCCCTCTTTTTCCTCGATACAGTCCTTCCTTCCTCCATTCTTGTCCCCCTCCCTAACCCTAACTCTAACCCTAACACTAACCCCTCCCACCCCCCATTTTGTGTGATCATCCACTTATTAGCGATATCATTTGTCCTTTGGTTTTTTGAGATTGGCTTATCTCACTTAGCATGATATTCTCCAATTTCATCCATTTGCCTGCAAATGCCATAATTTTATCGTTCTTTATGGCTGAGTAATATTCCATTGTATATATATACCACGGTTTCTTTATCCATTCATCAATTGAAGGACATCTAGGTTGGTTCCACAATCTGGGTATTGTGAACTGAGCAGCTATGAACATTGATGTGGCTGTATCTCTGTAATATGCTGATTCTAAGTCCTTTGGGTATAGGCCAAGGAGTGGGATAACTGGGTCAAATGGTGGTTCCATTCCAAGTTTTCTAAGGAGTCTCCACAATGATTTCCAGAGTGGCTGCACTAATTTGCAGTCCCACCAGCAATGTATGAGTGTACCTTTCTCCCCACATCCTTGCCAACACCTGTTGTTGCTTGTATTCTTGATAATCGCCATTCTAATTGGGCTGAGATGGAATCTTAGGGTGGTTTTGATTTGCATTTCTCTTATTACTAGAGATTTTGAACATTTTTCCATATGTTTGTTGATTTCTTGTACATCTTCTTCTGTGAAGTGTCTATTCATTTCCTTAGCCCATTTGTCGATTGGATTATTTGCATTCTTGGTGTAGAGTTTTTTGAGTTCTTTATAGATTCTGGAGATTAGTGCTCTATCTGAAGTATGATTGGCAAAGATTTTCTCCCACTCTGTAGGCTCTTTCTTCGCATTGCTGATAGTTTCCTTTGCTGAGAGAAAGCCTTTTAGTTTGAATCTATCCCAGTTATTGATTCTTGCTTTTATTTCTTGTGCTATGGGAGTCCTGTTGAGGAAGTCTGTTCCTAAGCTGACATGTTGAAGCTCTGGACATACTTTTTCTTCTATAAGATGCAAGGTCTCTGGTCTGATTCTGAGATCCTTAATCCATTTTGAGTTTAGTTTCATGCATGGTGAGAGATATGGGCTTAGTTTCATTCTGTTGCATATGGATTTCCAATTCTCCCAGCACCATTTGTTGAAGAGGCTATCTTTTCTCCATTGCATATTTTTGGCCCCTTTGTCTAGTATGAGAAAATTGTATTTATTTGGGTTTGTGTCCGTGTCCTCTATTCTGTACCATTGATCCACCTTTCTATTTTGGTACCAATACCATGCCGTTTTTGTTACTATTGCTTTGTAGTAGAGTTGAAGATCTGGTATTGTGATACCTCCTGCTTCACTCTTTCTACTGAGGATTGCTTTAGATATTGTGGGTTTTTATTCTTCCAGATGAATTTCATAATTGCTTGCTCTATTTCTGTAAGGTTCATCATTGGGATTTTAATTGGAATTGCATTGAATCTGTATAGCACTTTAGGTAGTATGGCCATTTTGACAATATTAATTCTTCCTATCCAAGAACATGGGAGATCTTTCCATCTTCTGAGGTTTTCTTTAATTTCTTTCTTTAGTGTTCTGTAGTTCTCACTGTAGAGGTCTTTCACCTCTTTTGTGAGATTGATTCCCAAGTGATTATTTCGATAGATGCAGAAAAAGCATTTGATAAAATACAGCACCCCTTCATGCTCAAAACACTAGGAAAAATTAGGGATAGTGGGAACATTCCTTAACATTGTAAAGGTCATCTATGCTAAGCCCATGGCTAATATCATTCTAAATGGTGAAAAACTGAAAGCATTCCCCCTTAAAACTGGAACAAGGCAGGGATGCCCTCTTTCACCACTTATTTTAAATATCGTCCTTGAAACTCTAGCCAGAGCAATTAGACAGACCAAAGAAATTGAAGGGATATGAATAGGAAAAGAAGAACTCAAACTATCCCTATTTGCTGATTATATGATTATATTCTTAGAGGAACCAGGAAATTCCACCAGAAAACTTTTAGATCTCATAAGTGAATTCAGTAAAGTAGCAGGATATAAGATCAATGCACATAAATCTAAGGCATTTTTATACATAAGTGATGAATCTTCCGAAAGAGAATTTAGGAAAACTACCCCATTTACAATAGCATTGATTTTTGAATATTTTTAAAGTAGTTACTTGACAAAATTATGTCAATTATGCTGTGCTTAAATATTTGTTTGACAATGCTCTGAATAAGAGCATGTTATGTGAGTGTAAGTATCTTCAGATTTGACTGGTAAAGACTTCCTGTATGACCATATTTGAATATACACACTGAAAAATATTCAGTGAATCTTCAATATATGTAAACTTAAAGGATTTCAACAAACATATTGAATTATATTTACTCATTTAAAGATGAATTGAGTCAGGCACAGTGGTGCACACCTGTAATCCCAGTGACTTGGGAGGCTGAGACAGCAGGACCTTGAGTTCAAAACCAACCTCAGCGACAGTGAGGCAGTAAGTAACTAGTGAGACCCTGTCTCTAAATAAAATAGAAAATTGGACTGGGCATTTGACTGAGTGGACAGGTGTCCCTTAGATCAATTCCTTGTACTCTCCCCCCCCAAAAAGATGCATTGAATATATTACACCTTTTATGAAGAATCCATAGTAATAATATGGTAATCCCACAAATTTATTTTACCCCAAAACACAAATTCTAAAACGATGATGTTTAAGTCAGCTATTTTGCTGATGTGACTGAAAGATCAGACCAGAACAATAGTAAAGGAGGAACGTTTATTTGGGATATCAGTTTCAGAGGTCTTAATCCTCAGAAAGGTTATCTCCATTCCTTGGGGCTTGAGGTGAGGCTGAACATCATTGTGGAAGAGGGTGGTGGAGGGAAGGGGCTCACATTACAGTGATCAGAAAGCAGAGCATCTCCACTGGCCAGATACAAATATATATCACAACATCACGTCCCAATTCTCACCTCCTCCAGTCACACCTTTCCACTTCAGTTCCCACTCAGTTATTTCCCATAGAGGAATAAAGCACTGATTGGGTTGAGAATCTTACAACCCAATAGTTTCTCCTCTGAACCTTCTTGTATTGTCTCACATGTGGGCATCTGGGAGATGCCTCATACCTGAACCAAAACAGGTGATAATAGAGTAGGCAGTGTAACTTGTAAAATTCTGATATGAAGAGCATGGTATCCAACTCTGAACATCAAACAGTAAAATTAGGGTAATGCTGAAATTCATCTTTTCCATTGCCCTGAGAACAACTAGTCAAATCTGAAGATACTTACACTCACATAACATGCTCTTATTCAGAGCATTGTCAAACAAATATTTAAGCACAGCATAAATGACATAATTTTGTCTTTTTATTAATCTCCTCACAGTCTCCTTTCCCTGTTTGTTCCTGAGACTGTAGATGAGAGGATTCAAGAAGGGAGTAACAATGGTGTAAGAGGCAGAGAGAACCATGTCCTGGAGTGTGTCAGAGGTTGCTGAAGGTCTCAGGTACACACCTGTGATGGAGCTGAGGAAGATGGACACCACGAGGATGTGAGGGTGCAGGTGGAGAAGGCCTTCCCTGGGGCTCTGTTGGGAAATTTCAGCACAGTAGAAAATATGTGAATATGTGATATAATTATTAAACTAAAGCATCACCAACCAGCTATTATAATAGAGACAAGAATAAGTCTGCTGGTGGTGTTAGAGCAGAAGAGCCTCAGCATAAAGGGGACATTACACAAGAACTGATGGACCACATTTGACTGACAGAAAGATAGTTCGAATGTGTTCCCAGAATGCCCACCTGAATACACCAGGCCACTAAGCAGGGAAGTCAGGGTCATGTGGACACAATACTGAGGGTTCATGATGATATGTTACTGGAGGGACTGGAAGATGACCACATAGCAGTCCCAGGCCATAATAGAGAGTAACTGATGATCAATACATGCACAAAAATAATAAAGAAGATCTGGGTTGCACAACCAGCCACTGAAATGGCCCTGTTGACAGTGAGAGAGTTGACACAGGCACATATACCTGTCCAAGATGGACAGGTTCCTGAGGAAGAAGTCCATGGGTGTGTGCAGGTTCTGGTCAGTAGTGGTGACAGGGATGATGAGCAGGTTCTCTAACAAGGTACCCAGGTAGGTCTAGTTGAATACTATGAGATAGAGGAAACTCATATTCCAGCCATCTGGAAGCCCAGGAGGAGAAATTCAGTTACCATGGTGCAATTGGCCATTTACAGATTATTCTGATTGGGAAAATAAAGAGATAATAGGAAGAAAAACCTGACTAATACAATTCCTCTACATATTCATGTCCAATGTGTTTTCCTGCAAAGGAAAGGTCACTCCTGGTTTTCTCATATGTTTAATCATTTCTGAGAAGAGTGTATCCCCCATGCAGGTGTGACGGCCTGCAGCTCAGGTCTGGGTGTGACCTGCAGGGCCTCTCCTCAGCTCTTCCATCATGCCTCCCTTGACCTCCTGAGACTCCCATGCAGAGCACTAGCAGGGCTTGCTCTTCTCCTCTCCTGCAGGGTCCTTGCTCTGAAGGTGCATTCTTCATTGCTCTGTAATTTAGTTAACATCATTCTCTTCCATGAACTACAGCTGACAACATTATTTACCACTCTATCCTGTGGTAATACTGTTTTTTCCTCAGTGTTTTTACTCCATGAAGTTGGATTCCTTTCTACATAAGACAATTTGCTTGTCTCATTGACACTTTCCATTTACTTCCATTCTTCTCAACGGTATCATGATCATTTAAAAAAACCATTGACTGTAATCCCTAACGGGGAGTTTGTGCTCATAGGTATAACAATTCTGCAGCAGCTCAGACTAGCTCAATCCCATGTCATCTACATTGTGGTTTCCTCTGCCCTTTGCCAAACTAGGCCCTCCTCAGCACCTTACCACATTAATAACACTCACACTTAGAAAAGTGACCTTCCTGCTGGGTCTGTCTGGGTTCTTCTGGAAGTGTGAGTGTCTTCCAGGGTCAGGGGTGGGTGGCCAGACAAAGTAGGTTGCTGTTAATTTTGCAGTCTTGGTGAAGCTGAAGTGGTCCTACTCAGTCTACCTGCAATTTTCTGATCCCCACTCCAGTTTTCCCCTGAAACAAACTCACACCTGAGTGACTTTCTTGTCACACCTAGCAGAACTCCTTTTTCTACTGTCACCTAATGATCTAATTTTCCCATTAGAAAGTGTTGAACCAGAAAGGAGGCTCAAAAGTAACTTTCCTCTGTAAACTTCCTAATTTCTAATTTCTTTTTCCACATGTCTGTTCTGTTTAAAAATTGGCATATCATCCCAAATTGTAGGTAATGAGTATGTATTCATAATCCCCACAACACTGACACACATCCTTGAATTTTGGACGATGTAATGTTCATCTTTTTACACATTTAGTAGAAATGTCATGACTTCCTTCATAAGAATTAGTAAATAATTATATTGTCACATGAATGACTAACCAGTAAAAAGGACTAATTTTATTTTACTGATTTACAAATAAAATGCTCCCAAATAGACTTTGGACCATCTTTACTCCTGTAACACATACAGCTCAGGCTGGTTTGAAATAATGAAAGCCTTCATGCTCCACCCCCCCATGAATTTGTAAGGTGAAATCTAAAGCACTAATTGATCAAAAACATTATTGATGATGTAACCATGGCCTCAGCTATTCCAAACAATGTGTTATAGGGAAATAAATATATTATTGTTTTTATGTAATTTATTCACTCCTGAGTGTCACATGCTATCAACATGAACTGAAAAAAGTCTCTCCTTGGTCTCTCCCACCAACTCTGTCTGCAGTCAGAGTGGACCTGTCCAGCAGGCACAGTGTCAGGAGGGATGTGAGGAACTCAGTCACCTCTGCTTTATGTGAACCTGGTGCCATTCTAGGGGTCCTGGGGGTTCCATATCACAGCCTGCAGAGACAGCAGGAGGCCTGAGCACACCAGGAGGGAACTGAATCTCCAGAACCCAGGAGAGAGACCTGGTCATATGCCAGGATGGGCAGTGGATGACACAGGGGAGTCCTCTGCTGGGCACCGCCCTATGTCATTATTGAGAAGTGAATAGCACTGAGGAGAGACTGGTGGGCTCACTGTCACTCCTCCTTCACCTCAGTGTGTGTTAGGGTTGTTTATGGGGATCAGTTAACATTAGGGTGGTGAAAACTCTCAACCTCTCAGCAACCTACAAGTGGGAAATCTCTAACACTGTGTGCAGTTTGGCAGCAAAATCTCTTATAATTCAGATGAAATCAACATGACATAAAATTAACCTCCGTAACAGTTCACAGTTATCAATTCAGTGTATTGTTCTGCACAACTGTACAACTTCCAGCTTCATCTTGTTCCCAAATACATTTATTACTTCAAATGACCCATTGATCCAAAACATTGTCCATATTATCTCTAACTGCACTCACTGGAAAACACTAAATGTGTTCTGTATCTTTGAATTTCCATATTTGTGAAATTTCATATGAATAAAATTATTCAGTATATGATCTGTATTCTGGCTTAAGTTAGCCTAACATGATTGAAATTAATCCACCTTATAGCATGTACCATTATTTCATTACTTAAGGATGAATGACATCCCATTAAGTGTATATGTCAGAAATATTTTAGTCAACATGTGCATTGGTGGACATTTTTTTTTATTCCACTCATATAAAACAACTGATTTATTGGTTATCATATCTTTTGCCATCTTTGGCATTTCTGGTAAACACTTAATCTTTAAGATTATGGTGGGGTTGCAAATTAGTGCAACCACTCTGGAAAGCAGTGTGGAGATTCCTCAGAAAGCTTGGAATGGAAACACCATTTGACCCAGCTATCCCACTCCTTGGCCTATACCCAAAGGACTTAAAATCAGCATACTACAGAGATACAGCCACATCAATGTTCATTGCTGCTCAATTCACCATAGCCAGATTGTGGAACCAACCTAGATGCCCTTCAGTTGATGAATGGATAAAGAAACTGTGGCATATTTATACAATGGAATATTACTCCGCAATGAAGAATGATAAAATTATGGCATTTGTAGGCAAATGGTCGAAATTGGAGAATATCATGCTAAGTGAGATAAGCCAATCTCAAAAACTAAAGGACAAATGATCTCGCTGATAAGCGGATGAGGACATATAATGGGGGGTGGGAGGGGCTAGCATTAGGTTTAGGGTTAGGTTTAGAGTTAGGCTAAGGAGAGCAGTAAGAATGAAGGAAAGAAGGACTGTGTAGAGGGAAAAGAGGGGTGGGAGGGGTGGGAGGGGTGGGAGGGGTGGGGGGGAGGGGAAAAATATAATAAACATCATTACCCTATGTAAACGTAAAAAAAATAAAAAAAAAAAAAAAAGATTATGTTGAATAATTGTGTCTGACTGGGTTCCATTGTTATGAAAATTATACTGGATCAAAAATAACAAAACAAAACAACTCAGTGCAGTCGTGCATACCTGTAATCCCAGTGATTTGGGAGGTTGAGTCAGTAGGATCCTGACTTCAAAACCAGTCTCAGCAAGAGCAAACAACTAAGTAAATCAGTGAGATTATGTCTCTAAATAAAATACAAAAGAGGGCTGGGGATGTGGTTTAGTGGTTGAGTGGCCCTGAGTTCAATCTCTGATACTAATAAAAAATAAATATCAAACAACAACAAAAATCCACACCCCACACAAAAAACCAGCTCAGATCAAGGAAAGCACACTTTGGCTCACAGCTTCAGAGTTTTAGTCTATCATCTGCCAATTCCATGACTTTGTGACCATGGTTTTGGCACATTGAGGAAGGACCCAGCAGAGGGAAGCTGCTCAGGAAGTGGCTGCCAGGCAGCAAAGACAGGGAAGGGAAAAGGGGATAGAAGGAAGATTACTGCTTCCAGGGTTTGACCCCAGTGGCCACCTCCTACAGTGATGCCCCCACAATGCAGATAGCTGCCACCTGGTCTATTCATTCTAACCAGGATCGACTGGTTAGTTTGTTGCTCTCAAATTCCAATCATTTGACCTTGGAAAATTCCTGCCCAAATGGAAGAACTTTGGGGAGATATCTTACATCCCATCCACAGCTTTTCAACACAAGACCTCCAAACTCATGTCCACGTAACAATGCAAAAGATTTTAGCCCATCTATAAGGGTCTCTAGTCTGAACAATTCCAACATTGCTTCAAAGTGCAAGTCCAAAATCTCACCTGAAACTGAAGGTAAAACACTTGGCTGTGAGTTCCTGTATAAATCAAAAACAAGTTACTTACAGTCAGTTACCACTGTCATGAGGTCATCCTTCCCACAGAAAAAGGGAGCAATAGGGTCACTGAAAGAATGGCATGGGCCTGAGGAAATGCAAAACCCAGCTGAGCAAATATATCACTCAACTCCACCTGTAATCCCTCAAAGAGCATCTAGGACTCTTGACTGTGAGGTGTTATTTCAAAAGGGTTGACAATTTCTGCCTTTTTGACCTTGCCATTTGCAAAGCACAGAAGCTGTCTTTTATGTTGGCTTTCTCTGCAGCCAGCAGCTTCCCCTGGGTGACTGTCCATGCTATGTGCACCCATTAATTCCTGGAGATTCCATTCCAATATTGACTTTATCCTCCCTGCTTCACATATCACTATGTCAGGGACAGCCTGCCGGTCCTCAGACCCTGCTACAGTTTATCTGGTTATCCAGGCCTTTCTTTGAATTGACAGTGGAAGCCTTCATGATGCCTTAATTTGAGCATCCTGCATTTCAGTAGAGTCAGCACCACAATAGATGGAGCAAAAATCAGCTGCCATCTTACACCATAGTTGGGTCCCTGAAATTACTGCCATGGTGGTTTCTGACTGTCCTGGTTGAGCATGATAAAACAATTTTCTGCATTCCCTTTGCAAGAAGGGTGGCCCATGACCATTCTCAAGGGAATTTTCCTTTTACATCCTGAAGTATGGCATGACTGTGGTATTGCACATTCCTTAGATGCCCTCTGGCTCTTTCCTAATGTTTCTGAGTGAAATCCTTAGCATCTCTTCAGGTGCTTCTATCTTTTAAGAAACACACGTTCTTCGGCCCCAGTTTTTTACTGCTGTGATAAAATACCGTGACCAGCACAGCTGTAGAAAAGGGCAATTTATTTTGGAGTTCATGGTTTCAGAAGCCTTAGTTCATAGAAGGATGACTCCATTTCTTGGGTTTTAAGGTGAGGCTGAACATCATAGTAGAAGAGTGTAGAAAAGGGAAACAACCCACCTTGCTATCAGGAAGCAGAGTGAGTCCACTTGCCAGATACAGATATATACCCCAAAGCCATGCCCCAGTTCCCCCCTCCTCCACCCACATCCTTCCCCTTCAGTTACTACTCAGTTAATCCCTGTCAGGGGACTAAATCACTGATGGGGTTAAGACTTTTTCAGACCAATCATTTCTCCTCTGAATCCTCTTGCATTGTCCCACATGTAAGCTTTTGTGGACACCTCACATTCAAACCATAACAGATCCCTTTCAAATTCTGGTACAATCTGTTTTTTAACTGTACTAATATAAACAACTGCTTTTTTACAATGCTATATATCTATCATGCTGATATAAACATTCTACAATTTTGTAAAACTTGGAAAATTCTTTTGGTTCTGGCATTATATTCTCAGTCATGAATACTACCTTAAAACATTCTACAGAAGTTACTATATATCCTCTTGGTTTCTAAACTCCCATCAAATTTCTAACCATGGGCTACTCTAAGACCTTCATTCTACAAAACACCCAAAAAATATAATCACAAAAAAGACTCTAACAAGTACTCTTAAATATAGTTTCTTTAAAAGAATAGACCTAGTATTTCAGAAGAGCTCTCTTTCCAACAGATAGCTTTAACATAACTGAAATTACTATAAAAATATCTTTGATCATAACTAATATACAAAGGAAATGTTTTTGCTACATTCTGCTGAAATTCCATACCACACTCACACACCTACAGAGTTTTGCATTATATGACATAAGATAATAGATATAATGAAGTTCTTATATCAATGTTTCATTTCTTCATATCCTTTGCTACCAGTACTTTTGAAATAAATACCATAGAACACACATTAAGTATCCAACAGCTTTCATCAAGAGGGATGCCTCTCAATAGAACTGCTGTTTGGTTTTGAGTTCTAATCCATCCCACTTATGATTCTTGATTTTACATCTTGTACTTTAGGAGTCTTGGTAAGAAAGTCTGGTCCTAAGCCAACATGATTAATTGGGCTTAACTTCTGGTTGGAGTCAAACTAAGAAGCTGCTTCTGAGCAAAGGAAACAATCAATAACTTGAAAAGAGAGCCTACAGAATTGAAGAAATATTTAGCACATGCACCTCAGAGAGAGCACTAATTTCCAGGATATATGAAAACAAAAAAACTTAACAAAAAATCAAATAATACAATCAATGAATGGAATAAAGAACTAAACAGATACTCCACAGAAGAAATACAATTGATCAACAAATATATGAAAAAAAAGTTCAACATCTGTTGCAATTAGAGAAATGCCAATCAAAACCACTCTAACATATAATCTCATTCTAGTCAGAATGTCAAAAATCAAGCATATAAACAATAATAAGTGTTGTGAAGATGTGATTAAAGGATGCACTCATACATTGCTGGTGGGACTGCAAATTGCCACAACCACTGTGGAAAGTAGTATGGAGATTCCTCTGAGAATTTGGACTGAACCCCCCATTTGACCTAGGTATGCCACTCCTCAATTAATACACAAAGCACTTAAAATCAGCATTCTACAGTAGGTGTCAGCCACATGAATGTTTAAAACATCTCAATTCACAATACCTAAATTATGGAACCAATCTAGATACTCTTCAACAAATGAACAAATAAAACTGTGATATATAGTTATATACCACATACACAATGGAGTTTTGCTCAGCCATGAGGAAGGATGAAATTATGACATTTGCAGGTGAATGAATGGAGTTAAATAATGTCATGCTAATCAAAATAAGCCAATTCCAAGAAAAAAATGCTGAATGTTTTCTCTGTTGTGCAGATGCTCATCCATAATGGTGGGAGGGCTACAGAAAAATGGAGGAACTTTGGATTTGGCAGAGGGGAGAGACAGAGAAGAGCTGGTGTGGAGTGGGAAGGATAGTGGAATGAGACAGACATTATTACCCTATATACATATATGATTGCATAACCAATGTGATTCTGCATCATGCACAGCCAGAGGAATGAGAAGGTGTGCTCCATTTATGTACATCTAGTCAAAATGCAATCTTCTTTCATGAAAACTAATTATAACAAATAAAAAATGTACCATCTGTGCAAAAATAAAAAGTTGGTGTTTGTAATTTAATTTCTTTCTAATATTATGCATTGAATTTAACATTAATTTACCTAACTACTTTACCTCATGTAAAACTTTCAATATCACTCAGGAAGCAGAGCGAGACCAGTAAGCTATAGTTTAGAGAAAATATGTAAAGGTGGAATTCACCTCAATTTCCCTGAGGGACCTTCTGCTCTAGCATGAAACATTGGAAAAGTGAGAACCAGAAACCATGGTACAGTGAAGGGTGTGTGCCAATATTTTGGTTCAGAGAGAACTGGATGTAAAGTTATCTGGGGGTTGGGGAATTCTATGAGAGAAACAAGAAGACTTGAGTATTGGAATGAGACTAATACAAAATAGATGTTGCAGCATGTGGGACATGTCAATGAATATCATGATGGATGATAGAATCCAGTAAATTTTTTTTCCAGTAAATTTTTTACAAGGAGGTTGTAAGAACTAAAAAGTTGTTCCCATGACAAGGTTGGTGATGACATGGCCTCAATTTGTGAATATAAATCTTTAAGAATATTAGTTACACTGTCAGAGGTATCAGAAATGTAAACACAAAACTTAGTCTTTATAATGTCATAGATACCCCTATAAGATGTTGTTCAGATATCTAATGTCATCTGATTTTTTAAAATACCTTTGTATAGGCTCCTCCATGTTTGGAAGAGTTCCCTTTACTTTTGTCCCTTAGGTCTAGATAATCATACTACCAAACACAGATTAAATCTGTCTACATAGGGGACTAGAATTTTGTTTTTAACTTTAGTTCAGGTTTTGCTTTTAAACATCCACCAGGCCACTTTCACCAGTCTTAAAGTAGGAGTACTGGGTTTTTACTTTAATGGCTATAACTTTGCAATATTTACCTCTAACATTTAATTGGGGTCAGTAGGAGTAATGGAAGTTAGCCCTACATCCTGTAAATTGTATAAGTGATGGCCTAGTATCTTAAATTAACTCAGGTTGTTCTATAGAAAGTTGTAATTTGTTAGGCACTAATGGACAATAGTTATAAAGTTTACAAGGAAAGTACAAAATTAAATTAACAAGAGTGAAAACCCATTTATTTCGTACAGTAGCTATGAACCAAGAAACATAATTTTTATAATCTCAATCTTTATTTCAAACTTTAGTTTGAAGAACAACAGCTTAGTAAAATGTTTTTTCTAAACCTTATAATTTAGAAGATCAATGTACTTGGAAGATATGAAATATCTAGTATAGAAAGAAGCCTGCAATAGTACCATGATCACACTCATGTCCTTCAATTAATCAAGTTTAGCTTTGAAGAAAAATTCAGGGTCTGTAGTGTAAAGTAGCATTCAAAATCAATTGTTTTGCAGAGTTGTACAGATCCTAATTCCTTTAAGGCCAGGATTTCTAAATAATAAAACTTAACAGACATGAGAAATTATTGGGATAGATAAGAGCACATTAATATTTTGAGAAATCCTTGTTACTTCAACACATAGATGATTAAACTTTGGTTTATATCAGTGCATTAATATTTGGCCTTGGGAAGAATCCTTAAATAACATCAACTAATTGTGTTAATTAAATATAACCAATAAAGTTGCACACAAACTTTTTGAGATTCACTCTCCACAAACTTTCTCTAATTTACTTAGATGTTTTGCAATTTTTACTTTATCACATGAAAGATTTTCACATCCAGAATCATTACTTTTTTCTTTTAATTTTCATATATATATATAGGAAGGGGAGGTACCAGGGATTGAATTCAGGGGCACTCAACCAAAGAGCAATATCCTCAGTAATATTTTGTATTTTATTTAGAGACAGGGTCTCACTGAGTTGCTTAGCACCTTAGTTTTGAGGGGGTTGACTTTGAACTCAGGATCACTCTGCCTCACCCTCCAGAGTCACTGGGATTACTGGCATGTGCCACAGCACATTGCTTAAAATATATACATTTTTTTACCTAGAACTTTCTTAAATCTCTTTCCTAGATGTTGTCACCTGTTTAAGGTTACAGTTTGAAACAATCCTATATAAAATTTTTGAATTTAGACAAATGACTGCACTTTAATAGACAAAATACATTGTTTTTATAGAGTCTTTTTTTAGTCTTTTTAAATTATTTTTTCTATTATCATTGTATACAAATGGGATACATGTTGTTTCTCTATTTGTACATGGAGTCAAGGCATACCATTTGTGTAATCATATGTTTACATAGGGCAATGATGTTTGATTCATTATTTTTCCCTTCCCCCCCACCCCTCCCAACCCTCTTTTCCCTCTATACAGTCCTTCTTTCCTTCATTCTTACCACACTCCTTATCCTTAACCCTAAACCTAACCCTAAACCTAATGCTAACCCCTCCCACCCCCAAATATATGTCCTCATCCAATTATCAGCGAGATCATTCATCCTTTATTTTTTTGAGATTGGCTTATCTCACAAGACAGACACCACAAGGATGTGAGGGGTGCAGGTGGAGAAGGCCTTTACTGAGGCTGTGGTGGGAGATTTCAGCACAGTAGAAAATATGTGAATATATGACATGATTATTAAACCAAAGCAGCCCCCACCAAGTACTATAATAGAGACTAGAATAAGGTTCATGTTGCTGGCAGTGTCAGAGCAAGAGAGCCTCAGCAGAGAGGGGACATCACAGAAGAACTGATGGACCACATTTGACTGGCAGAAGAACAGTGTGGACACCTGCATACACCAGGCCACTGAGCAGAGAAGCCAGGGTCATGCAAACACAAACCTGAGGGATCATGATGGTAGGGTACTGGAGGGGCTGGCCGATGAACACATAGCAGTCCCAGGCCATGATGGAGAGAAAAATAAGTTCAACACATGCACAAAAAAGGACCAAGAAGATCTGGGGTGCACAACCAGCCACTGAAATGGTTCTATTTCCAGTGATGGCGATGACACAGACATTGGGAATAGTGATGGAAATGAAGCATGTGTCCAAGATGGACAGGTTCCTGAGGAAGAAGTACATGGGCATGTGCAGGTTCTGGTCAGCAGTGGTGACAGTGATAATGAGCAGGTTCCCTAACAAGGTACCCAGGTATGTCACTGTGAATAAGGTGAAATAGAATAAACTCATATTCCAGGCATCAGGAGAGCTCAGGAGGAGAAATTCAGTTACCATTGTATAATTGACTCTTTATAGGATATTTTCTGTGACTGGGAAGATATAGAAATAATAGGAAGCAAAAACATGATTAATACAATTACTCTACATATTCATGTCCAAGGTGTTTCCCTGCAAAAGAATGGTCACCTCTGATTTTCTCATACGTTCAATCATTTCTAGGTAGAGTGCGTCCCCCAGAGAAGGTGTGCAGGTCTGAAGCCCAGGGCCTGGACATGACCTTCAGGACTTCTCCTCAGCTCCTCCATCATGCCTCCCTTGACCTCCCAACACTCCCATGCACAGCACTTGCAGGAGTTGCTCATCTCCTTTTCTGCAGGGCCACCTGTCTGATGAGGCATTCTTCAGTGCTCTGTAATTTAGCTAACATCATTCTCTTCTGAGAACATTACTTACTACTGTATCCACTGTTAATAATGTTTTCTCCTCAGTGTTTTTACTGCATGAAGTTGGATTCCTTTGAATTTAGGATTATTTTCCTTTGTCTCATTGATACTTTGCATTTCCTTCCTTTCTTCTCAATGGTATCATGATAATTTAAAAAGACATTGACTGTAATCCTTAACAGGAAGATTTTTCTCATAGGCATAACACTGCTGCAGCAGCTCAGACAAGCTCAATCCTGAGTCACCTACATCACCCTTTCCTCTGCCTCTGTAGACCTGGGTCCCACTCAGCATCTTGCCATGTTAACCACACTAACACACAGAAAAGTGACCTTCCTGCTGAGCCTGTCTGCACTCTTCTGGAAGTGTGAGAGTCTTCCAGGGTCAGGGGTGGGTGGAAGACACAAGTAATGTGCTGTTAATTTCAGTCATAGTGAAGTTGAAATGGTCCTACTCAGTGTACCTGCAATCTTATCTGATGCCCATCTCTTGTTCCTCTCTGCACAAACTTGAAACTCATACCTCAGTGACACTCTTGTCACAACTGGCAGAGCCCCTTTTTCTACTGTCACATAATGATTTGATATTCTCATTTTAATGTTTGGAACTAGAGAGGAGATTCATATGCAACTTTCCTCTGTAACCTTCTTCATAACCTATAATTTATTTTTCCACATGTCCGTTTTCTTAAAAAATTAATTAATTTCAATTGCAGAATACGAGTATGTGTTCATCACCCTTACAACACTGTCACACGTCTTTGACTTTTAGACAATGTAATGTTCATCTTTTTACACATTTAGTAGAAATGACATGACTTCCTGCCTAGAATTACTCAATAATTGTATCATCACATTAATAAGTAACCAGTAAGGTTGTACTGATTTACAAATGAATGGCACCCAAATAGGCTGCAGACCATCTTCACTTCTGTAACAGATAAACTCAGGCTGGCTTGAAATAATGAAAGCCTAACCCCCCATACATTCATCAATTATATCTAAAGCAGTCATTGATCAAAAGACATTATTGATGACATAATTATGGCCACACCTATTTTAAACTCTGAGTTTTAGGGAAATAAGTAAATGATTAGTGTGTTTATATAATGTAATTACTCACTCCAATTACTCACTCCATGCTGCCAATGTGAACAGAACAGAGTTTCTCCTTGGCTTCTCTGTCTGCAGCCAGGGTGGACCTGTCCAGCCAGCACACTGCCAGGAGGGATGTGAGGAGCTCAGTCATCTCTACTTTATGTGAACCTGGTGCCCAGCTAGAGGATGCAGAGCCCTTGGGGGGACCAGAGTACTGCCTGCAGAGACAGGAGGAGGTTGGTCACACCAGGAGGCAGCAGCATCTCCAGAGCCCAAGAGAGAGACCTGGCCACATGCCAGCATGTACAGTGGATGACACAGGGGACTCCTCTCCTGGGCATCACCCTACATCATTGCTGAGAAGTGAGTAGCACTGAGGAGAGGCAGGTGGGCTCACTGTGTGTTCTCATCTCTGCCTCCTTCACCTCCATGTGAATTAGGGGTGTTTATGGGAGATCAGGTGACATTAGGGTGGTGAAAACTCTCACTCTCTCACCAACCTGCAAGTTGGAAACATCTAACACTGTGTGCAGTTTGGCAGAAAATCTCTTATAATTCAGATGAAATCCTCCTGACATAAAATTAACCTCTGTAAGAGTTCATGGTTATCAGTTCATTGTCATTTACAACAGTAGAAAATTGTACAACTTCCAAATACCTCTTCTTCCCAAATACTTTTATTAGTTCAGATGAACTGTTCAATCCTTTACATGCAATGTACCTTTTATCCCTAATTGCAGTCACTGGAAAACACAAAATTTACTCTGAATCTTTACCTGTTTGTGAAATCTCATATAAAACTAATCATTCAATATATGATATCTTTTTCTGGCTTGACAAACCTATAGTTTTCAAAATTAATCCAACTTGTAGCATGTATCATTAGTTCATTCCCTAAGGATGAATGACATTCCTATATATATATATATATACATACATATATATATATATATACATACATATATATATATATATGTGTGTGTGTGTGTGTGTGTGTGTGTGTGTGTGTGTGTGAATTATTTTTATCAATACATTCATTGGTGGACATGTTATTCTTCATTCCATTAATATAATGTGACTGATTTATTGGTTCTCATATGCTTTGGCATCTTTAATATTTCTGGTACACATTTTGTGCACTGTATGATTATGTTGAGTAATTGTGTGAGTGAGCTTTGCATTTTTTTGACAAAAACACCTGATCAAAAAATAAAGAAAAAAATCAAAAAATACCATTTCAAAAAAGCAATTCAGATGAGGGGAAGCACATTTTGGCTCAGGGGTTCAGAGACTTAATATCATTGACCAATTCCATGGCATTGGACACTCAGCACATTGAGGAAGGACCCAGCAGAGGAAAACTTCTCTGGATGTGGCTACATGAAAGAAAAGAAAGGAAAGGCGAAAGGGGATACAAGAAAGATGAATGCTTCCAATGCTTTACCCCAGTTATCACCTCCTCCAGCAATGCCCCATATGCATAAAGATACCACCCAGTCAATTCATTCAAACCAGGGTGAACTGATTATTTTGCAACTCTCACAATCCTGTCATTTTACTTTTGAAAATTTCTGTCTTGACTCAGGAGCTTTTTGGATACACCTCACTTCCAATGCATAATATCCCCTGCTAGTCCCCCCAAACTCTTGTTCCTTTAACAGTGCAAATGGATTTTTGTCCATCTCCAATGGTTCCACAGTGTTAAGAATTCCAGGATTTCCCCAAAGTCCAAGAGCACAATCTCACCTGAATCTGAAGGTAAACTGTTGACTGTGAACCCCTTACAAACCAAAAGTAAGTCACATAAATTCCATATCCACTGGTAGAGAGCATACTTTCCCATTCCAAACAGGAATAATAGGGTAATTGAAACAAATGGGTGGGACAGAGGAAAAAAAAATGCAGATAAGGAAACATAACTCCACCTACAATTCCTCATAAGCATCTAGGACCCTTGACTGAAAGACCTTATTTCCAAAAAGATTGAGAATTATTATACTTTGGTCTTGCTAAGTGGAATCTTGCAAGGGGAATCTCTTTACTTGGCTCTTTTGTGCAGGTATAAGCTTTTCCTGACATGCAGGTCATGCTACTTGCATATATTAATTTTGGGGGATTCCATTCCAAATTTGGTTTCATCTTCACAGCTTCACCTATTATCATATCAGGGACAGCCTACAAGACCTATAGGTTTCTGCTACAGTTTGCCTGGCCTTTAAGGCGTTTCTTTGAGATGATGGTGGAATCCTTCATGACCATTTACCTTGACCACCCTGTCTTCCTGAAGAGCCAGTAGCATACAAGTATTGTTACAGCCTGCTGTGAGCTGACACCATACCATGGAATCATTATATCAATATTTCATTTTTTCTCCTCTCCTTGGCCACACAGTTTTTCAATACAGAATGTAAGTTAAGGACTGAAAACATTCATCAAAGGAACACCTCTCAATTGGACTGGTGGTTTGGATTCAATTTATTTCCATCCCTATTCATTAAATTTAAACTTAATTTACATGTCAAATTGAAAGCATAAAACCTCATGAGTTAGGATTCAGTGAGCTATAGTTCTAGAGAAAATGCAAGTAATGTGGAGTATGCAGAATTCATCTGGGGTCCTCTGAAGTTTCTTCTGTTCTAGGAGGGAACATTTGAACTGTGAGAACTAGAATCCATGGGACATAGTTTATGGATGAAGATTGCTTGCTGGTTGAATCATATCACAGCAAGTCAAGGCTTCCTGCATTGACGGCACTGGGATGCTTATTGGTTCCCTTTATAAGTGTTTCCTTGTCAACAAACTTTAAGAAGTGCCTTTGATAATCAAACACATACATTAAGGCTTTTGCAATTTCCTAGGTAATAAATGCATTTTTGTTTATAAGTCATGAGAGAAAAGTACCAGGTAATATATGGAGGAAACCAATATGTATATCAGCAGATATCTCAGCACAGACCAAAAAAACTAGGAGGCCTGGAACAACATATTTTATGTTCTGAAAGAATATGAATGCCAACTAAGTATCTTATACCCAGCAAATCTAACCTTCAGATATGATGAGAAAATAATTTTTCCATAATAAACCTACATTAAAAGAATTTACAAATAGAAAACCTGCACTACAAAACATTCTCAGGAAAATATTCCATGAGGAGTAAATAAAAAACTACAATGTAAGTCAGTAAAGGGAAATATTGCCGTAAAGGAATAGCCAATCAAAGGAGAAACCTTGACCAAAAATAAGTCAAAATGGCCAGCAATACAAATCACATATCAATAATAACCCTGAATGTTAATGGCCTAAACTCATTATTCAAAAGATATAGACTGGCAGATGGTATTAAAAAGAAAACCCCAACAATATGCTGCTTTCAAGAGATGCATCTCGTAAAAACAACAACCACAGACTAAAGGAGAAAGGATGGGGAAGAAACCTACCACGCATGTGGACTCAGTAAAATGCGGGTGTTTCCATCCTTAAATTAGATAAAGCGAACCTCAAGCCAAACTTGGTTAGAAGGGATAAAGAAGGATATTATATACTGCTCAAGGAAACCATAACTTATCAAGACATAGCAATCATAAATGTTTGTGCCCCAAACAATGGTACAACCATAAATGTCAAATCCTTCTCAATTCCAGGAACAAAATAGACCACAATACAATAATACTGGATGAGTTCAAAACATTGCTCACACCACTGGATAGATATTCCAACAAAAACTGAACAAAGAAACCATAGAACTCAATAACACAATCAATAAATTAGACTAAACAGACTTATGTAGAATAAGCAAATATACTTTCATCAAAAAGCAAATATACACTCTTCTCAGCAGCACATGGATCCTTCTCTAAAACAGAACATATGTTATTAAATAAAGCAGCCCTTAGTAAATACAAATAAAACAGAGTCATCCTGTATTCTATCTGATCATAATGGAGTGAAAGTAGAAATAAATGATAAAATAAAAGACAGAAACTACTCCAAAACCTGGACTACATAATACACTATTGAATGATGTGTGGATAGCAGAAGACATTAGAAAGAAGATAAAAAGAATCCTTGAAGGTAAAGGAGAAGAACTATAAAACATATCAAAATTTATGGGCCATTATGAAAGCAGTACTAAGAGGGAATTCGTTGTATGGAGTACATTCAATAAAAGAATAGAAAGTCAACAAAGAAATGATGTAACATTACATCACAAAGTCCTAGAGAAATAAGAACAGATCAACACAAAAAGTAGAAGAAGACAGGAAATAATAAAAATCAGAGCTGAAATCAATAAAATTGAAACAAAAAATTTTTGAAAATTGACAAAACAAAAAGTTGGTTCTTTGAAAAAGTAAATTGATCAACCCTTAGCAACACTAATGAAAAGAAGGAGAGAAAATTCAAATCACTAAAATTCATGATGAAAAGGGAAATGTGATAGACACCATTGAAATACAAAACATAATTATAAGCTATTTTGAAAGTCTATACTCAAACAAAACAAAAAAATTCAAAGAAACTGACGAATTTTAGAGCCATTTGATTCTTCCCAACTGAATTTAAGCAGTTCAAATTCAAGCAATAAAATAGAAGAAGTCATCAAGAACTTACCAACCAAGAAAAATCTGGGACAAGAATGATGCTCAGCTGAGTTCTGCAAGACCTTTAAAAAAGTACTAATAGCAAGTCTCCTCGAAGTATTCCATTAAATAGAAAAGGAGGAATTCTTCCAAATTTATTCTATGAAAATAGTATGACCCTGATACAAAACCAGACAAAGACATATCAAGGAAAGAAAACTTGACCAATATCCCTGATGAAAATAGATGCAAAAATCCTTAACAAAATTCTGGAAAATTGTGTCCAAAAACATATAGAAAAGATTGTGCACCTTGATCACGTGGGGTTCATCCTAGGGATGCAATGATAATTCCATACCCAGAAATCAAAATATGGAATTCATTACATCAACAGACTTAACTTTAAGAATCATGATTATTTTAATAGATGCAGAAAAAGTGTTTGCTAAAATACACTACCTCTTCATGCTCAAACCACTAGATAAAATAAGGATAGTAGGAAAACACCTCAATGTTTTAAAATTATCTATGATAAGACCAAGGTCAACATTTTTCTAAATGGAGAAACACTGAAAGCATTTCCTCTAAAATCTGAAATAAGGCTTGGATGCCCTCTTTTACCATTTCTATGATAAATCATTCTTGAAACACTAGCCAGAGAAATTATGCAAGCCAAAGAAATTAAAGTGATAGGAATAAGGAAAGAAGAACCTAAGTTATCACTCTTTGCCAATAACATGATTCTACATTCACAGGATACAAAAAACTCCTCCAGAGAACTTCTAGAACTAATACATGAATTATTCAAAGGAGCAGGATATAAAATCAACACTCATCTATCTAATGCATTTCTATTCATAAGTTATGTATCCTCTGAAAGAGAAATTGGAAAAACAACTCCATTCAAAATAGCCTCAAAATAATTGGAAATCAATCGAACAAAAGACATGAAAGACCTCTACAATGAGAAATATAGAACACTAAAGAAAGAAACTGAATAAATTTTAGAAGATGGAAACTTCTTCTATGTTCCTGGAAAGGCAGAATTAACATTGTCAAAATGTTCATACTACCAAAGGGGCTATACAGATTTAGTGCAATTCCAATTAAAATCTCAATGACATTCATCATTGAAATAGAGAAAGCAATCATGAAATTCATCTGGAAGAATAAGAGCCCCGGAATAGCCAAAGCAATCCTAAGCAGAAAGAGTGGTGCAGGAGGTATCACAATAGCAGACCTTAAACTATACTACAGAGCAATAGTAACAAAAATGGCAAGGTATTGGCATTAAAATAGACAGGTAGACCAATGGCACAGGACAGAAGACATGGAGACAAACCCACACTAATACAGTTACTTCATACTAGACAAAGGTGCCAAAAACATTCAGTGGAGAAAGGTTAGCCTCTTCCTCAAATGGTGCTGGGAAAACTGGAAGTCCATATGCAGTACAATAAAATTAAAACTCTGTCTCTCACCCTGCGTAAGACTCAACTCAAAAAGGATCAAGGACTTAGGAATTAGACATGAGACCCTTCACCAAACAGAATAGAAAGTAGGCCTAAATCTTTAGTACGTCGACTTAGGACCAGACTTCCTTAAAAAGACTCTCAAAGATCAAGAAATGAAAGCAAGAATCAATAATTGAATGTATTCAAACTAAAAAGTTTTTTCATAAGAAAGGAACAATCAATAATGTGAAAAGAGAGCCTACAGAGTGGAAGAAAATCTTTTCCACATGCACTTGAGAGAGCACTAATCTCCAAATTTATAATGAACTTAAAATTTTTACACCATAAATACAAAGAACCCAATAAATAAATGGGCTAAGGAGCTGAGCAGATACATCACAGAAGAAGATACACAGGCGATCATCAAGTATATGAAAAAGTGTTCATCATCCCTAGTAATTGGAGAAATCTAAACCACCCTAAGTTTTCATGTAGCACCAATTAGAATGAGTATAATCAAGAACCCAAGAAACAATAGGTGTCAGCCAGGGTGTGGGGGAAATGTCACATACATACATTTCTGGTGGAGTTGCAAATTGGTGCAACCACTCTGGAAAGCAGTGAGGAGATTCCTCAGAAAACTTGGAATGAACCCACCCTTTGATCTAGGTATTTCACTCCTCAGTTTATACCCAAAGGAGTGAAAATCTGCATACTACAGGAACACAGCTACATCAATGTTTACAGTTCTTCAATTCATAAGGGCTAGATTGTGGAACCAATATAGAAGTCCTTCAATTGATAAATACATAAAGAAAAAATGGTATATATACACAATGGGATATTATTCAGCCATAAGGAAGAATAAAATTATGACTTTTGCAGGTATGTGGATGAAATTAGAGAATATCATGCCAGGTAAAATAAGGCAATCCCTAAAAACTAAAGGCAGAATATTTTCTCTGATAAGTGGAAGATGATACATAATGAGGATTGGTAAGGTAAAGAAAAGAATGAAGTTTGGATTGTGTAGAGGGAAATGAGGGAAGGGGAGAAAATGGGGGAAGGAAAGATTATCATTATCCTATTTACATATATGATTACATGAATGGTGTGAATCTACATCATGTACTGTTTGTGACTCAACTTAAAAACAGTCTGATCACCACTGAGAAGTCCAATTTTGAGCCTTTATTAAGCTGGCCAGCTTTCTGTCTCACACAATGCCCCAAAAATGGCTATTGGGAGAACAGGATTGACCACAGGGTTGCAGGGTTTTTAAACCATAAGTCAGTACATAATTCTTAAGTGTCTTTTGCTGTGACTTAAAATTACAAACTAATATTTTGAGATCTGAAATCTTAGCAGACGGGGCTAGTGAGTCAACATGACCTTATTTAGGTACAAATTAAAGAATGGTTACTAATGTCTAAACAATTGCTCTTGACATCACTGTTGACATGGTACATTGTTTAGGAAAATAGGAAACAAATAGAGACCAAATTTTATTACACAAGAATTGCCTTTTTGTCATTTTGTATTGCCAACCAAGTCATGTTAAGCAACTGCATATGGGTACAGAGGTGGGGTATTCCCATGGGAGAAGCTAAACATATGTAGATGGACACAGAGGACTGGCTTACCCATGGGAGAAGCATTTCCTGTGTAACATGGAGTCTCAGAGCAAAATGGAGTGTGCTTAGTCATTGTCCATATAGCCTGGCCTATAACATGTTCATTGAGTCAAATCTGTCAGCCAGTCACAGTACAACCATGGAAATGAAGAGTTGTATCCCCCTAAATACAAATGGGATATCTATAGAGAAAAAAAAGAAATGACTTTATTAATTGATCAGATAAGCTTAGTCTTATTTATTTTCCTAAGTAATAAATATATTTAGGCTTTTCTCCACTTTTTTTTCTATTAGTGTACTGGTGAACAAAATTGTTCTTCAGTATTTGGAATTTAATGTATTGATTTTGACAATGCATAAACAATTTTTCCCATTGTGTTATGTAAGTATTCCTGGGTAACTTGACATTGACTATATTTCAGTTATAATTAATGATTAGCCCAGCATATGACAGTGAGGGCACTAAAATATTTGGAGAAAAATCATTTGTGTGAGATGATGTGTTACCACATATTGGGCACAGGTGTGCACACCAGCCTCTCAGTGGCTCAGGAGTCTAAGATATGAGGATCTCAGGTTCAAAGCCAGCCTCAGCAACTTATGAGGCCCTAAGGACTTAGAATAATCCTGTTTTCTGTAATGAAACAGACAAAGGGCCAGGTATGCACTCTTGGGTTCAGAACCTATCAAAAGTAATAATTAGGAAAACAAAGCTTGCCACAAGTACAGATAGAGATTTACTTTATGAATTCCAGTAATCTGAGAGAAATTGTGGAGTTAATGTGGGTCAGATACCTTGGACAGTCAAGTACAGTCCATCTTCTCCTCATTATTGGGCATGCCACATTAGCATGAATATTTCAGAAGTAAGGTATATGGGATGAAAATGCTCAGATGGCTGACCTGCAACACAGCCCTGTGGTTTGGGCCTGGACACTGGGTCACTCATGAACATAAAAAAAAAAAAAGACTAACAGCTGTCACAGCTGGGGAAGCCCAGGGTGCTTTTCCCAGTAGATGTCTTTGGTTGTTGGGATACAGGGTGTGGTACCCATGGCTCTCTGTTTACTTCATGCACAAGGAGCTTCTTCCTTTTTCATATTCCAAATGGAGAGGAGTATTATTGTGAATCTCTAAACATTTCTTCCTATAAATTCTTCAGGATTTGATTTTTATATGCTTTCAAAGTAATTAAGTCATTACAATTATGTATCACAGTGCTTTCAAATTTATTTAGTACTTCTCTGAATAAGAGCAGATTATGTGAGTATAGGTCATCTCCATGTTTTATTTGTAAATGTTTGGTCTGTGACAGTATTTGATACAGTACTGTGAAGCATTAGATAAACCTTTAATATGTATAAACACAAATGATATCAGAAAATATATTGTTATATTTATATATTAAAACATATTGATAAAATTACACATTATATGAATGATCCATGAAAAAGATATGGTAAATCACAAAAAATTATTTTATAAAATAACTCAGATTCAAATAAAGTAACATTAGGGTAGGCACTGTAACATGTAAAGTCCACATAAGAAGAGCACTTGATCTTATTTAACTCCACTCAGTGCAAGGAGTATAATGCTGAAATTCATCTTTTTCATTTCCCTGAGAATTACTGTCTTCCTGTTACTCTCCACACAGCTTCCTTTACCTGTTTGTTCCTGTGACTGTAGATGAGAGAATTCAAGAAGGGAGGAACCATGGTATAAAAGGCAGAGAGAAGCATGTCCTGGAGAGTGTCAGAGTTTGCTCAAGGTCTCAGTACACACCTGTGCTAGAACTGAGGAAAATGGACATGATGAGGATGTGAGGGGTGCAGGTGGAGAATGCCTTCACTGAGGCTCTGGAGGGAGATTTCAGCATGTAAAAAATACAAAAATACATGGCATGGCAATAAATGTAATGCCATCACCACAAACCCCCACAGCAGAGAGAAGATTATGGACCATGTTGCTGGTAGTGCCAAAGCAGGAGAGCCTCAGCAGAGAGGGGAGATCACAAAAGAACTGATGGACCACGTTTGAATGGGGGAAGGACAGCTGGAATGTGCTTTTGGGGTGCACACCTGCATTTGCCAGGCCACAGAATAGGGAAGCCAGGGTCATGCGGACACAATCTGAGAATTTGTGATGATGGGTACTTCGGGGACTGGTAGATGTTCACAAAGCGGTCCCAGGACATGAATGAAAGAAAAAGAAGTTCAACACTTGCACAAAAATTACAGAGAAGATATGAGTTTCATAAACAGCTAATGAAGTAGCCTTGTTGCAAGTGAGAGATTTGATACAGGTATTGGGGACAGTGATGGAAATGAAGCACATGTCCAAGATGGACAGGTTCCTGAGTAAGAAGTACATGGGTGTGTGCAGGTTCTGGTCAGCAGTGGTGGCAGTGACCATGAGAAGACTCCCTAAGAAAGTACCCAGGAAGGTCAGTTGGAATACCATGAAATAGCTGAAACTGTTTTCTGCCACTAGGAGAGACCAGAAGGAGAAATTCAGTTACCATGGTGAGGTTGGCCATTTACTAGAATTTCTAATTGTCCTGGAAAATAAAGAGATAAGAGATAGGAAGCAAATAATGATTAATACTATTATTAGGGGCTGCAGTTTTAGCCCAGTGGTAGAGCATTACCTAGTATGTGTGAGGCACTGGGTTTGAGTCTATGTCCTGCATATAAATTTAAAAAAATCCATAAACAACTAAAAATGTAATTCAAAAACACAATTACTATACATATTCAGGTCTTTCCTTGCAGAAGAAGGACCACTTTCAGTTTTATGATTTGTGTAATCATTTCTAAGCAGTTACACCTCCCAGTGCAGGTGTGGAGGTCTGCAGTCGAGGGTCTGGGTGTGACCTGCAGGGTTGTCCTCAGCTCCTCCATCATGCCTCTCTTGACCTCCTTAGACTCCCATGCAGAGCACTTGCAGGGGCAACTCACTCCTCTCCTGAGTGGCCACCTCTCTGACAGTGCGTCCTTTAGTGCTTTATACATTTGTTACCTTCATTCTCTTCCATGAATACATTTTCAGTATTATGTTGCCATTGTATGAACACTTCATATTCACATCATAATAACTTTTTATGTTTTGTAGGAATATATTCATAATTTGGGAATATTTATCTCCAAGAACATGAAGAAATCTTACTCATCAGGAGACTGAAGATCAGACTTTCCCATTCCAGGCTCACAGGTCCGGTGTTGTGCAAAACTGAGGTGACCTGCCCACAACTGGACTCCCCTCAGTTCCCCACTCTCCTTGATGTTCCCCAGGCCCTGGGTGGTGCTGTCTCACAGTCACACACCCTGATTCAGCTGCTCTTCCAACTCCCACTGGGGCTCTCTTTTCTTCCCCAATTTTTCAGTGTAAGGATTTTAAAGCCTGTAGTTTCCAGTCCAACTGAAATTGTACTAAACTTCTACTTTTACTTTGTGTTTAGCACCATGAAGATGAAGTTGCAGAGGTTTCGGGCCAGTCAATATATTGAGGAGAGAAAGTCCTTCCAGTGGGCAGACTCCTCAGGACAATAGAATGACTTAGAAATGTTCTGCGACTCCTCTGTCCTTGTGGACTGGAGACAGTATCTTATTATAAAACATTTAGTACTAGTGGGCTCTGAGAAGCAAGTGAGTTATGTGATTTGCAGATGCACAAAGCTTAGTGTACTATGTTACCTAATGTAACTTGATATAACCCTGGAATAGATTATAAAACTGAACTGGCTTTCCCACAGGAGCCACTTCTTGCTCTATTCCATTGGGTGTGCTTCCCTCTTTATTTCCCCTGTCCTTAATATTTACAACTGCACCCCACCTAATTTTTACAGCTGGCTCCTGCACAGGCACTCTTCTGGATGTGTTGACAGGAAAAGGGGATACCTTACTACCTGGAATATGCATGCACGTGTTACTCATCAGCTGGTATAGATCCCACTCGTAAGTTATGGGGAATTCCCTGTCTGATGCACAAGGTCATCATTGGGCTGAACTTCCATTTCTGTTTTGTAAGCCTAAACATACTGTAACTAATGCTGATCTTACCACCTTGCCGTCTGAAATAGATTCTTGCCAACCATGGTATCTGGAGAGTAGGTGCATAAGAACCAAAGATTATGAAGATATAGGTAAAAAATTGCATGAGCGGACATGGTACTATACCAGTATTATGTGCTTGGTAATTGTGTTGAGGGGTTATCTCAAAAACAGCCATGACAGCATTACCAACTTCTGTGATAATTCTACTACTGATGTTTTTTCTCAGCCACCTCATCCTCTTCCTTTTTCTCACACAGTCCAGTTTCACTTATCTGAATGTGTCAGCAGGCAGCTGCTGAGGGAGAAACTCATGCATTGATTTTCTGTCCACTTAGATTAAATAATGCAAAGTGCAATTATGGGTCACCCTCCTACCCAGGGTCAGAGAATGAGTAACCCTTTTTACCTGCAGATACAGATGTCTCCTTCACAAATGTTTCCAATTCAAACAGAAGCTCCTTCCACAAATTCTTTCATGCCACTAGAGGGAGCACAGGTATAGATTTGATTACTACTGAGGTTGCTCAAATATGTGTTCCTGGGGAAGTTTATAAACTACCCAAATTCAAGGGCTTCTCCCCAAATAAGCCTTTAATTTAATTATGCCCACTCCCATGGTACTAAAGAAGAAAAACTATAATTTCTGGAGTAATTGATTCTGATTATACTGGTGTAATTCACTTTTAAGTTTGGTTTCATGTGCCCTTAAATCTCCCCAAAGTATCCCTCATAGCTCAATTAATTGTGATTCTTTATGTTACTGCCCAGTACTTCCTCAAGGAAAGGGGGAATGCAAGATTTGGTACCACTATTATTGGGCAGGTTAATGTATTATGAAAATAGACCAAAATTAACCCTTGTTTAAATGAGCAGTATTCACATGTTTATCAGACAATGGTGTTGATGTTTGAGTTAGACCACTCTGAATGTGGCCTTGTGCATGGAAATTACAAAGGGCCTCATCATTTTGGAGCGTAGAAGACAATAATAAACAGTTATTTAAGAGCTCTCAATGGTTGTGATGCTCCACCCTTCCAACCCAGAGCAAGGTATTACTCATATTCAACCATACATTATGAAATTCCCTTTCCTATATGGGGCAGAAGCATCTTGCACAAATTACAAATGTCTATGGAATCTCCTTTTTTAGAGGGGCCTCTGCCAATTTGACTTCCTTGACATTAAAATGGATGGATGGTCACCATTGCTGTCTGGCTAAAAAAATGTCCATGGTCTGAGGAAAATTTGGCAGCCACAGAGGCCCTCATTCAAGAACAGTTTCAATTGGGACATACTGAACATTCTACCAGTCCATGGGATATGCTCATTTTTATCATAAAAAAGAAATCAGGGTAATGGAGAATATTACAAGATTTAAGAGAAGTTATAAATGTATACAACTATGGGTACACTTCAGTGTGGATTGCCACCCTGCAATCTAATTCATCAGGATTTTTTCTTACATGTAATAGACCTAAAAGACTGGGTTTTTCTTTTTTAATCATTTCTCTCTTTTGTCATGTTAGAGAAAAAATTGCCTTCGCCATTTCTGTTTTCAATGATCATAAGTCTGATGATAGATATCAGTGGAAAGTTCTTCCTTACGGTATGTTCAATAGCCCCGCATTATGTCAGCATTTTGTGAATAAGGCTCTTCAGCCTTTCTGACAATTATCCCCACATATTCATGTTTATCATTCTATGGTTGATACTTTGATTTCTGGTCCAATTCTTAGACAAAAGTTACTTTACTAAATTGCAACATATTCTATTACAATCTGTCCACCATATGGCCAAAGAAAAATAATTAATGACAACTTCCTATTAACTACTTAGGACATAAAATACTCCAATGTTATTTTGTTCCTCATATTCCAAAATTGTCTCTTCCAAAATTTTCTTAGTTTACTTGCCACAATTTTTAGGACATTTAAATTGGGCCTGACCATATATTTCTTTAACTATTGATATGGCATTACTTTTTATCAGGTGTTGAAAAAGCAATGTAATCCCACCATTTTTTTCCAGTTAATTCCTGCATTGATTACAGGATATCAACATGTCAATGAAAAATTATATCTACAGTTCTTATGGCTAGACTCCCAACACTCATTGTGATTTTATCTCTAATAATATTTACAGGAAATTCTTATGCCTTTCCTGCAGTTGATGCCATTTATAATAAAGACTTGTATATAAAAAGTATTTATATGCTCCTCATTTTTCAGGAAGAAGTAGTCTCCCTTATGCTGATATGTATGCTCAATGGATCTCTGATGGTCACAATCATATTTTATCTCTTATAGAAACTGATATTCATGTACTTTCTCTTACTTATGGAAAAACTTTACATTCACAATTTATTTACAATTTTCTTCATATCATCAAGCTGTCTTAACTGATGTTTTGTCTCCTATTGCTTTACATGCACCTCCAGATGAACTGCTTTCCTTATTGTGTCAAGTCTCTGTGTTCCTTCTTCTATAATCTCCTCCATTCCACTTTCCAGTGGGATACTGTCTACACTGGTGGAGGAAAACAATGGGACATGGTATCTATATTCCAAATACAAAATGGACTGATTATTACACAATGCCTCAAGCTTCTCCTCAGTGGGCAATATTAGCTGCAATTATTACGGCTACTTCATATGGTTCTCACTACCTTAAACATCATGGCAGATTCTCAGTATACAGCCAAACTGATGCCTCATATTTCCTCTGCAATTCTGTCACAACTGGACTCTAATTTGTTATCCCTGTGTATCACTCTTTGATCTCTTTTACAGGATCATACAAGTCCAGTATTTCTTGCTCATATATGTAGTCACACTAAGATTCCCAGACTGCTCACTGATGGAAATGTTCATGCTGATGGTGCGATGAAATCACTTTATTCTCTGTTTTCAGATGCCATGGAATCACATTTTTTTTCATCAATAAGCTCACTGTTTAATGCATATCTTTTCTATTCCTCTTAATAGGTTGCCTCATCACCAATAATTGCTCTCATTGCACACCCTGTTGTTCCCCTACTTGGGAAACTCTAAACCCTCCAGGTTTGCATTCTAATGCACTTTGGCAGATGGATGCAACTCATTTTCCTCCCTTCCACCCCTATTCTTTCTTTCACA
Source organism: Sciurus carolinensis (assembly GCF_902686445.1). Taxonomy (NCBI): domain Eukaryota; kingdom Metazoa; phylum Chordata; class Mammalia; order Rodentia; family Sciuridae; genus Sciurus; species Sciurus carolinensis. Next base: position 162,216,668 of record NC_062218.1, read on the forward strand.
TTACCATAGATAGATATGTCCTTAGGCCTTATATGGGTCAGTACACATCATTCAGAGATGGTCTCAGCCTGTATCTCTTTACTTTCTCTTCTGCCTGGCCAACATGGGTAAATTTCATCATTTAAAAACTGACAGTGTTAATACTGCTTATACATCCAATGTCTTTGCTCAGTTTTGTAATCAATATAAAATAATTCAAACCCATGGAATTCTCCAAAATTCTACTGGACAGGCCTTAGTTGAACATGCACATTGCACGCTTAAATCATGACTTTTAAAGCAAAAACATAAAATGGGATCTAGCCTTACTCATGTTAATAATGCTTTCAATATTGCCTTCTGCACAATGAATGCTCTTAATGTACAATATGAAGATAATGCACAGTGCTGGTCCTCTGTCTTGAACAGACACTTTATGCCTAAGGAACCACTACCAAATATTTATGTAAAATACTGGTTTCCACCAGATCGAATATGGCAGGACCCTGTACCTTTGATTATTTGGGAGAAGGGATATACCACTGTTCTTACTCTACAGGTTGTGTCTTAATTCCTGCCAGGTTGTGACATCTGTCAAACATCATGAGTTGGCATCAAGGACTTGAAAACCCAATTCCAAAATTCCAGTTGTTCCTAGATGAAGAGGATCCTAATTCAAAGAAGGAAACTCCACAAACAAGAGACCCAAGGGAACTCATCTTCTAATCATCTAGTGACTTTGGGGGACACAAAGCATTTAAAAACATTTTATCAAGAATTTCTAGCATAGAGGGTTTAAAATGTACCCCAGCAAATTTGTTTATAGATCTGTTTATAAAACTTACCCGAAATTCCACAATGGTCTTGCCTATTATTGCATTTTTTCCTCTGTTGTTGCATCCCTGTTGCTGGTGGCCCTGTGCAAAATACTGATCCATCTTTGACTTCCTGTATTCATTATCATATTTGGGTCAACTTAGTGAAAATTATTAATTCTTCTGAAATTTGTATCATCAAACTATTCATTATAATAGGATTGCTATTGATTATTTGCTGTTGTTACATCATAAGGGATGCCAGAAATTTAATAATATGTGACTTTGTTAATTTAACTGAGAACAGTAACTCCATTCAAAAAGAATTGGAACATCTTAAAGCATTGTAAAGAAAGTTCAACAAGATGATGGAGTTTGGGATTTATTAGATTGGTTAACCTCACAACTACCCAATTTTACATGGATCAAACAGCTTTTCAGTGGAGAATGTTTATTGATGCTTGCCTTATTATGCTGTGCTCCTTTTTGCCAAACTCTGCCTTGCTTTTTCTGTCCACCTTGCTTACACAAAAATCATGTCATGTCTATTTAAAAAGCCATACACAACAAAAAAGGGGAGTTTAGAGTTTTCAGGTCAGTCAATGTTCAGAGGAATGTAAGTCCTTCAAGTGAGCAAACTCCTCAGGACAGTAAGACCTTCTGTTTGAAAAGGTTAGAAATTCTCTGCAACTCCTCTGTTCTTGAGACCTGGAGACATTACCTTATTATAAAATCATTTAATACTAGTGGACTCTGAAAGCAAGCAAGTTATGTGATCTGCATATGCACAAAGCTAACTGCACTATTTAAGCTAATGTAAATTCATATAACCCTGCAATACATAGCAAAACTGAATTGGTTTTCACAAGGGAGTCACTTCTTGCTTTCACCATCTTGTGTGCTTTTCTCTTTATTTCCTCTCCCTTAATCTTTTCAGCTGGACACCAGTTCACCTTTACAGAAGATCCCTTTTCTTAAAAGCAATTTGCCTCAGTCTTGTTGACCCTTTCCATTAAATTCCTTTCTTCTCAATGGAACAAATTATTTAAAATGATACTGACTGTATATCCTGAAAGTAATGGTTCACTCACAGTTACAGCAATTCCGCAGCATGTCAGGCAAGTTCAATCCTGAGTCACCTACATCATCATCCTCTGCCGTATGCAAACATGGATCCTCCTCCTCAACACACACACCCTTCAAAGTTATCTTTCTGCTGAACCTGCCTGGGCTCCTCTGGAAAGGTGTGTATTTCACAGGTTCAGGATGGGTGGCCAAATACTGGTATGTCATTGTTACTTTCATGGTGAGTGTGAAGTCCAAGGGGTCCTACTTAGTCTACCTGCAATCTGTTTCTTTCCCCATTTCCCATTACTTCCTGACAAAAACCTGACTTTCACATGAGGAATATTCTTGTTCACTGCTCACTATTTCACAGTGGGCTATTGATTTAATTTTTCCAATTACTATATACTGGACTTTAAAGGATGCTCAAATGCCATCTATCTTCTGAAACCCTCTTCCATCTTTCTGTAGTGTTAGAAATCAACATGTTAATCAACCTTTCAATAAATCAATATGTAGCCACCCCTCCAAGTTACTGGTGTAGGTTTCTTGATTTTGGACCATGGATCGTGCATCATTTTGTTTTTCAGGAGCAAGTGCATGAATTACTGCGTGGTGGTTAATAAACTAATACTTGTGGCATTGTTGACTGACTTCTCACCTACACTGGCTTTCTTTATTCTACTTATTTACAGATGAAGAGCTCCCAAACAGACTCTGCCCATCTACTCTGCTGTAGCACACACAGTGCAGCCTGGAGTGAGGTCATGCAAGCTCAGCTACCTGTGTAATTATAAAATACGTCTATTTAATGCAGTACTCACTCAGAAAATATAACTAATGACACAAATATGGCCACAGGTATTTCAGATTTCAAGGTTTAAGAAAAAGAAAAATACTGATATTTTTAAATAATTTGATTATCATGGGAGACTTAATACAATAATACAGTGTTTAAGAGTGTAAATACATATGACAAATTTAGACAGTGAGGGTGATGAGACAAATGCATGTTAAACACCTTGCAGGTTTTCACCCTTCCTTCTCACCTTTAGGCACTTCACAGGTTATTTCTGCTCAACCCCAGGCATTTGTGTCAAATACAAGATGGAAAGTTAAATAGCTATTTAGAATCTGGAATCTGGTATAGAACTACACAGACATGTTCTTGGATTCCACTTTTTCAATACTGAACCATGTACTGATTTTGCTCTCCCAATATATTAAGTTAATCTTACAGTAAGTAGTTTGAATCATGTGAGCTTACTTGATGCCTTTCTTTGCTTATGAGTTTTAACTCCAACTTGATAAATTCTTCTCAAAATTTGATTTACTTTTCTCATCAAAAAGTCTCATAGGAAATTTCAGATTTTGTAGATGATACAGTAATATATGAATCACCACCTAACTTTCTTAGGTCCTCAGCATATTCTTGGAGATCTACAAAAATGATTACTTAATGAACCTAGGTTTTTTAAAATACGAAGTAAGCTTTAGTATCTGTAGATTGACCTCAATAATTTTAGAGGATTAAGATTTCCATTTTCTTTTATTCAAAATATTTTTACATTTTTTATTAAATTTTAAATTTGTTCTAATTAGTTATATATGACAGTAGGATGTATTTATTCATTTTGATAAATCATGCAAAAATGGAATATAATTTCTAATTTTTATTATTGTGCATATTGTAGGATCAAACCTGTCATGGATTCCTATATATACATTAGGTAATAATGCATCTTCATGCTACTATCATACCTAGCCCTTCCTTCACTTCCTTCTACCTAATCTAAATTAACTGTATCCTTTTTTAGTACTCCTACCTTATTGTGAATTAGCATCTGCATATCAGAGAAAACTTTCAGACTTGTTTTTTTGATTTGACTTATTTTACGTAGCATGATATACTCCAACTCCATCTTTCTACCACAAAGGCTAGCATTTCATTTTTATCTAAATCTGAATAATATTCCATCACACACACACACACACACACACACACACACATACACACACACACATTCTCTTTTAAGGTTATTGAAAATTGCTTCACAAAACCATGAGATGGGACATAAATAAAACAAATCTCATGTAGTAAGAGGGTCAAGAAAAGAAGTTAGCACATATTTAATGGCAGAAGTATAAGGAGGGAGTGCTCCAACTTCTTTCCTCTATAAGGGAGCAAAGCTGGGAATTTTCCCTTTTGGTCCTTCTCTTGATAGTATTTACAATTTGGAAGGGTATGGAAAAGTTACATTTAATTTTGCAAAGGATTGCTTCAGTTGTAAAACAGAGGAATTAATTATTTTCTAAATTACTTTTTTCCTACTAGCAATTATGGTCTAGTGCTATTGATCATCCATTAGGAATGCTGAAGGTCACTTTGTCACATCCTGACCTCCATAATTGTTTCCAAAGGTTGTGTGACCTTCTGTTTATATTTTATCAGTGGACACACATACTCATTACACCTGATATACATTTAGTATGATGTGAAAAATTATTGGAAAGGAGAACATAATTGTGATAAGGACAAAGGTGAGCTTGACGAATTCAAAATGCTTCAGTGAAAACACAATATTAGAAGTGTTGTTCCCAAAGCTGCTGAAATATAAGAATGCATGTCATTTGCTAAATAAGCTCTTATCTGTCTACCTGTCACCTGTCAGTTGTTTGAGATTTTTTCTTTCTTGCTTTATTATGAATGTATTTCTTTGTCAGCTCTCTTATCTGTGCAGATAATTTCGTCCATTTTCTAAGTGTGTTGTAAGTAAAAGTAATTTGAAAAGAGTAATTTTATACATATAAGCAGCAGCATGAAAAACTGTCACATGTTACTTGCAAACACTGTGCAAACATCCATGACAGTCCAGGCACATTATCATAGATGCACTAAGAGTCATAGCAAATACTATAGTGCTTACAAAACTTCTCTGGTCTGTTATTTTTGCATCATTAAACATTTGTTTCCTGGGATAGCTGACTCTCTTGATGAGATTGCAACTTTTTGAACAGAATAAAAATGAGAATTCTGGTGCACTTAGACTCTAAAGTCCCAATACTCACTCCTGAGTGTTGCCAGTTCTCCACAGAGTAGCAGAATTGAGTCTCTCCTCAGCTTCTATCAACTGTGCTGCAACCAGTGTGGATCTCTCCAGTGAACACAGTGCCATGTGGGATGTGAGGAGCTCAGTCACTCTGATTAAAGTAAAAATGGCACCTTGCCAGAGGGTGCAGGGCCCTGGGGACCCCAGAGCTGAGCCTGCAGAGACAGCAGGAGGCCTGAGCACAGCACTGGGCAGCAGCATCTCCAGAGCCCAGGAGAGAGGACCTGGCCACCTGCCAGTATGGACATTGGATGATAGTGGAACTCCTGTGCTGGGCATCAACCTAAGTCTTTGCAGAGAAGTGAGTAGCACTGAGGAGAGGCTGGTGGGCTCACTGTGTGTTCTCATCTCTGCCTCCTTCATCTCAGTGTGAGTTAGGGGTGTGTGTGGGATCAGTTAACATTAGGGTGGTGAAAACTCTCACTCACTCACCAACCTGTAAGTGGGAAACAACTAAAACTGTCTGCAGTTCAACAGCAAAAATTATTACAATTGAGAGAAAAATTAGGTTACATAAAGTTAACTGGTGTAGTAGTTCATGGTGACCAATTCGGTGTTATTTATTGTACTGCACAATTGTACAACTTCCAGCTTCATCTTTTTCCCAAATACTCTTATTACTTCAAATGACTCATTGGTCCATTAAACAACATTGTCCATATTATCTCTAACTGCAGTCACTGGAAGACACTAACTGTATTCTGTGTCTTCGAACTTACATATTTGTGAAATATCATATAAATAAAATTATTCAGTGTAAGATCTGTATTCTGGCTGAAGATAGCCTAACATGATTGAAAGTAATCCACCTTATAGCATGTACCATTTCTTCATTGCTTAAGGATGAATGGCATTCCATTACGTATATATGCCAGAAACATTTTAATCAACACATGCATTGGTAGACATATTTTTTTCATTCCGCTCATATAAAAAAACTGATTTATTGGTTATCATATCTTTTGCCTTCTTTGAAATTTCTGACAAATACTTTACACTCTCTATGATTATGTTGAATAATTGTGTCTATCAGGTTTTATTGTTGTGAAAAAATACTGGATCAAAAACAAACAAACAAAAAATAGCCGAGGCCAGTGGTGCATATTTGCAATCCTAGTGATTTGGAAAGCTGAGGCAGGAGGATCATGACTTAAAATCAGTCTCAGCAACAGCAAACTGCTAAACAACTTAGTGAGATGATGTCTCTAAATAAAATACATTTGGGATTTGGGTTAGTGGTTGAGTGGTCCTGAGTTCAGTCTCTGATACTGATAAAAAACAAACATCAAACAAAAAGAAAAAAAACACACCCCAAGCAAAAAACCATCTCAGATCAACAAAAGCACTTTTTGGCTCACATGTTCAGAGTTTTAGTCATCTGTCTTCTTCCAGTTCCATGACTTTGTGACCATGGTGTGGGCACATTGAGGCGGATCCAGCAGAGGGAAGCTGCTCAGGAAGTGGCCGACAGGAAGCAAAGACAGGGAAGGGAAAAGGGGATTGAAGGAAGATGACTGCTTCCAGGGCTTGACCCCAGTGGCCACCTCCTCCAGCAATGCCCCACATGCAGAAAGCTGTCACCTGGTCAATTCATTCATTCAAACCAGATGGACTGATTAGGTTGTTGCTCTCAAAATCCAATCATTTTACCTCAGAAACTCCTTGCCAAAAAGGAAATTCTGGGAGACATCTCACATCCCATCCACAACGTTTCAACACCAGACCTCCTACACTCATGTCCATGTCACAATGCAAAATGATTTTAGTCCATCGGGAAGGGTCACTAGTCTGAACAATTCCAGCATTGCTTCAAAGTACAAGTCCAAAATCTCACATGAAATTGAAGGTAAATTCTTGACTGTGATCCTTTGTAAAAATTTTTAACACTGGACACACCACCCCCATTTATACCTGATATACCTTAATATAAAATGTGAAAAATTATTAAAAAGGAGAACATAATTGTGATCAGAACCAAAAGGGAGGTTCATAATTTCAAAGTGGTTTGGTAAAAAATGTATACAACATTAGATGCTTTATTTCTAAAGCTACTGAAAAATAAGAATGTATGTCATTTGCTAAATGAATTCATATCTACCTACCTGTCACCTGCCAACTCCTTGACAATTTGGCCTTCTTGCCTTAATCTGAATGGAATTATTTGTCATCTATCAAATCTCAGGAGACAATTCTGTGCATTTTTGAAGTGTGTGGTAAGTGAAAGTAACTTGAAAAGAATAATTTTAAACCCATAAAAGGCAGCATGAAGGACTATCCCAGGGGTTACTTGCAAACTCTGTGTAGACATTCAAAGCACTCCAGATACATTACTATAGAAGCACTAGGAAACAGAAAATACTTGAGTGTTTACAAGATATCTCCCTGCCTCTTATCTTGAAGAATTAACAAATCAATTCCTGACTAGGTGAATCCCTGGATGAGATTGCAATTTTATAACAATAAAAATGAGTCTTCATATGCTTTGAGCTCTTACTGCCAAGTGCTTACATCTGAGTGCTGCCTGTTCTCCACATGGGAGTAGAACCCAGTCTCTCCTTGGCTTCTCCCATCAACGGCACCTGTAGCCAGGGAGGATCTGTCCTTCTAACCCAGGGCCATTTGGGATATGGTGTGCTCAGTCAACTCTGCTTCATGTGAACCTGTGCTTGCCAGTTGGAGCATGGTCTCTGGGAACCTAGAGCTCGAACTTCAGAGACAGTAGGAGGCCTGATCACACCTCCAGGCAACAGCATCTCCAGAGCCCAAGAGACAGGACCTGGTCATGTGCCAGTGTGGACAATGATGCTGATGCTGGGCATCATCTGAAGTGATTACTGAGAAATGCGTAACTCAGAGGAGAGACTGATGGTGCTCACTGGGTGTTTTCATCTCTGCCTCCTGCATCTCAGTGTGAGTTAGGGGTGTGTATTGGAAACAGGTGACATTAAGGGTGGTGTGCAACTCTCAGTCACTCAGCAAACTGCAAGTGAGAAACATCTAACACTGTCTGAATCCAGTAGCAATTCTTATCATTGAGATGAAATCCACATGACATAATGTTAACAGTTGTAACTGTTCATGGTTAACAATTCAGTATTAGTCACCACATGAAAAAATTGCTCAACATCCAGCTACAACTTGTTCCCAAATACTTTTATTACTTCAGATGAACCATCTAATCTGTTACACACACTATCCCTGTTTTTCCTGCTTTCAGCCACTCGAAACTCTAAGTATATTCTGTATATTTGAATTTACCTATTTCTCAGATTTCATATAAATAAAAACTTTCAGTTTATGATCTTTCTTCTTGCCTGACTTAGCTTAACATTTTCAAAATTATTCAACATTGTATAATGTTTTAATATTTCATTCATTAATGATGTATGACATTCCATTATATGTATGTGCCAAAAATATTTTAATCAACACTTCAAATTTTGGACCTATTTCTCCTCAGTCTGTTAATGTAATGGGACTGATTTTTTAGTTGTCATATGTTTTGCCATTTTTATATCTCTGGTACACACTCTGTACCTGTATGATTATGATGAATAATTTTTATCAGTCAGATTTGTATTTCTGTGACCAAATTACCTGGTTTAAAATAATTCACAAGAAGCAAATGCTAACTCAGGTGAGGCAAATCATATTCTGACTCATGGGTTGAGATGCCTAGTTTATCATCAACCAATTCCATGACTTTTTGCCCATTTTGTGGGCACATTGAGGAAGGACCCAGCAGAGGGAAACTGCTCAGGATTGGCTGTCAGAAGGAAAGACCAGGAATGGGAAAGGGGATGTAATGAAGATGACTGTTCCAGAGCTTATTGACAGTTTTCCACCTCCTCCATCAATGTCCCCACATGCTTAAAGCTCCCACCCAGTCAATTCATTCAAACCAGGATGCACTGATTAGGTTGTACTCTCATAATTCTATCATTTCACAATTGAAAATTTCTGCCCAAATATATGAACTTTTGGAAGCCATCTCACATTCCATTCATAACATTTTACCACTGGTTATGTAAATCTCATGTCCATTTCACATTGCAAAATGCATTTAGTTTATCTCCAAGGTTCCAATAGTCTTAAAATTCCAAATTTGCACAAAAGTACACATCAAAGATCTCACCTGAAGCTGAAGGTAAACTCTTGGCTTTGAGCCCCAATAAAAATAAAAATCGAGTTACATATATCCCACATCCACTGGTAAAATGTAACCCTTCCCGTTACAAAAGGGAATGATAGGAGTATGGAAAGAATGGATGGGTCAGGAGGAAGACCAAAACCAGCTGAGGAAACATAACTCCACCCATAATTCCTCATATTTCATCTGGGACCCTTGACTGAAAGATGTTCCTCCCAAAGGCCTGGGAATTCCTGCCCTATTGGTCTTGCCAGTTGTACAGCATAAGTGTTCTCTCTGCCTTTAGCTCTCTCTGCAGCCAGAAGCTTTTCTTGGCAGACAGTTCATGCTACTTTAACAATTAATTTCTGGGGATTCTGTTCTGACTTTGGCTTCATCTTCAGAGATTCACCCATTTTCAGGGATAGCCGGCCAGGCCTCAGACTATGCTGCAATTTGCTTGAATTAAAAGACCTTTCTTTGAAATGATGGAGGAAATCACCATGACCTGTTAACATGATTACCCTGCATTCCTGCAGAGCCAGCACCATGTAATTGATTCTAAGTCTGATGGCAGCTCACACCATATTTTGGCTCCTAAAATTAATTTCATGGTGGTTTCTGAATGTCTTCCTTGCTCAGCATAGTAATCTCACTTGCTGGGTCCCCTGTGCAAGCAGGGTGTCCCCAAGACCCTTTTCCAGAGAATCTTCACTTCTATATCCCTGAGTGTAGAAGAATTGTGGTCTTGCAGTTCCTTAGATAGCCTTAGCCCCTTTCCTGTTGTCTAGGTGTGAAATACTTAGCAACTCTTTAAGGTCTGCATTCTGTTTACAAACACTTCTTCTTTGACCCCAGTTTTTAAAAATGATCTGTTATAAAGTTTGGTCAAATCTGATTTTTACCTCTACTGAATGAAATAACAATTTTCTTATAATGTTATATCTTTTGTATTGATAGAAATATTCTAAATGCTTTACAAATATATAACTGGGAAAGTCTGAAAAATATGGACAAATATTCTCAGTCATGAATATTACCTTAAAATGATCTATGGAATATTATTGCATTGTCTTGTTGTTTGCTAAGCTCTCATCAAATTTTTGACTATGTGCTGTGGTAAATCATTGACTTCTGCAGTTTTGATTCTACAAAGCACTAACAAATCTAGTCATGGAAAGTGGTGATGTGAATCAAGACTTTTGATTTCCCTATTGTTTTGGTGACTGCTTGTGCTGGGAACACCCTGAGCAAAAGTAAGGTTTAAGGTTGTCCATTTGCTATGGTGATGTCCTGCCTAGGGAAATTGTGCAAAGGCTCAGAGATAAGTCATCACCTTCAAACTGAGGAACTAGTCTCCTGGTACAGGGAATTCTGAGAATGGCAAAATAACCATAATTTTGCATCAGTGCTGTGACCCTCATTCCTGCCTGCTATGCAGAAACTTTTTCGGAAATAAACTTATGATGATATACCTATGTAATAAATATGCTGAGCCATCTCTGGGTCACTGTTCTCAACCAGAAATGAGTATCCCACATGATTCCATTGTCTTTAAATGTTAGTATGTTTTTTTTTTAATAATCCCACATCACCCCTTGCTGGTATCTGAATTAACATCTGTGCAGGTCGAAGCACATAAACACAAAAAATGCTCTAATAAGTACTCTTAAATAGTGTCCTTATAAGGATAGACCTAATATTTAAGAAAAACTGGCTTCTAAAAATGTATCTTGGATATAAGTGATATTAATATAAAAATACCCATTCTTTGGTTCATAACTAGTATGCAAAGTAAAAGTTTTTGCCAAGTTTTGCAGAAGTTCCTTACCACATTCACATACCTACAGGATTTTCATTAGACACAAAATTAGAGATATCAACAGGTCCTTATATCATATTTCATCTTTTCATTTCTTCGCTACCAAGTCTTTCAATAAGAAAGAGAAATTAAATGTCCAAAACTATGCCCCAAACAAATATTTCTCAGTAGGACTGAGGGTTGCAACTTAATTGCTTCCTAATTTTATCCATTAAATGTAAACAATTTACCTGACTACCCCAACTTCAAAAGAAAAATCTGCTTGTCCATGAAGTAAACAGAGGGCCATGGTTATGGTACCCTTCATCCTGACAGTCAAATCCACCCACTGGAGAAGAGCACCTGCCTTCCTCAGTCACATTAGCTACCAGTCATCTATTATGTCTAAGAGTGACCCTGTGCCAGGGACCCAACCTCAGGGAAGAGGTGAAGGTCAGCTTTTAACAGTTTTCCTTCCACTCATCTTAATTCTGTAATATTAATAGTTGTGTCATGCCTGATAAAGATGAGGAGAGGGACTGCAATTGTCTGACCTCAGAGTCTCACCCATGTTATTTTCTCTATAATTTTGGTGATAACTGCCTTAGAATTCAATATTTGCTTATTTCCAATGTAATTAAATTGACACAGATATGTACTTTAGACTTTCCATATTTACTTCACTCATCACCAAATAAGACCACTGAATGAAATCAAATGATGTGAGTGCAGGTGGTCTCCATGTTTGATTTGTGAAGGTTCCCTCTGTGACAATATGAGATAGAGCTATTGCAGGCAGTTTGGTGAATCAAAAACATATAATTTTAAAAGATTTCAATAAAAAATTGAATTATATTCATTCATTAAAAGAGGCGTTTGCTAACATTACATATTTTATGAAGAATAATTAAAATGTTGTTGTAAATAAAAAAAATTTCATAAGATCGAGTGTCCAGGACCAAATCGGTGACATGAGAGAAGGCAGTGTGACTCGTAAAGCACAGCTATGAAAAGCATTATACCTAATTAAGAAACTGAATCAGTGAAATTAGGATAATGATGAAACCCACCTTTATCATTTCTCTGAGAGCAACTGTCTTCCCATGACTCTCCTCACAGGTTCCTTTACTTATTTTTTCCTGAGACTGTAGATGAGGGAATTCAAGAAGGTAGGAACCATGGTGTAAGAGGTAGAGAGTTTGCTGAATGTCTCAAGTACACATCTGTGATGGAACTGAGGAAGGCAGACACCACAAGGATGTGAGGGGTGCAGGTTAAGAAGGCCTTCCCTGGGGCTCTGTTGGGATATTTCAGAACAGTAGAAAATATGCCAATATATGACATGGCAATAAAAATGAAGCAACCCCCACAGACCACCAGAGCAGACACAAGAATAAGGACCTTGTTAACAGTGGTGTCAGAGCAGGATAGCCTCAGCAGAGAGGGGACATCACAGAACTGAAGGACCACAATTGAATGGCTAAAGGACAGCTGGAATGTGTTCTGAGTGTGCACACTTGCATACACCAGGCCACTGAGCAGGGAAGCCAGGATCATGAGGACACATAACGGAGGGTTCATGATGATGGGGTACTGGAGGGGCTGGCAGATGGTCACATAGTGGTCCCAGGCCATGATGGAGAGAAAAAGAATTTCAAACATGCACAAAAAATGACCAAAAATGCATGACCAGCCCCTGAAATGGCCCTGTTTCCAGTGATGGAGTTGACACAGGCATTGGGGACAGTGATGGAAATGAAGGACATGTCCAAGTTGGACAGGTTCTTGAGAAAGAAGTACATGGACATTACAGGTTCTGGTCAGCAGTGGTGACAGTGACGATGAGCAGATTCCCTAACAAAGTACTCAGATAGGACAGTAAAAATATCGTGAAATAGAGGAAACTCAGTTTCCAGCCATCAGGAGAGCCCAGGAGAAGAAATTCCATTACCATGGTGGAATTTGCAATGTTCTGGAAATTCTGGTTGACTGAGAAGATAAAGAGATAAAAGGGGAAGCAAAGACTGATTAATGCAGTTACCCTACATATCATGTCCAGTGTTTTCTTGTACTTTGAAGTTTCTTTTCTTACAGAGGAAATTGACTCCTGGTTTTCTGATACTTTTAATCATTTCTGAGCAGAAATCATGCAGGTGTGGAGCTCTGAAGCCCAGGGTCTGGGTGTGACCTGCAGGGTTGTCCTCAGCTCCTCTATCATGCCTCCCTTGAACTACTGAGACTGTCCTGAGGAACACCTACAGGTGATGCTCACCTCCTCTAATACAGGGCCACCTGAGTGACAGTGTGGTCTTAATGCTCTGTGATTTAGTAAACTTCTTTCTCTTCCATAAATACAGTTTCAATGTAATTGTGTCATTGTATTCATACCAAATTATTCAAATTACAATTTGTAAATATTTTAAGAAAAAATCTAGTCACAGTGTCAGAATATTTATTAGTGTGAACATGAACATTTTTTACTCATGAATAAACATCTCTAAAAAGTACACTTTCCCATTCCAGGCCCACAGGTTCAGTGCTCTGGTGATCTGAGGTAGTCACCTGGACTCTCCTCAGTCCCACACTCTCCCCACTACTCCCAGGTCGTGGCTGGTGCTAGATCATGGCCACCACCCTAAGCCAGACCTGCTACTGCTGCCCTGGGGCTCTGGTTTCTCCAACTGATCAGTGTAAGGTGTTTAAAGCCTCCAGCTTCCAACCCAGCTGATATTCTCCTAACTTTTACTTTTTACCTTAATATGTTTTTATGCCATGTTCAGCACCATGAAAATGAATATTGTATTATCTAAACACTCTTTCGTCCTCTTCTTGTTGACATTATATTCCTTTCTTCTCACTGTCATAATTCTACAAAAAGACACTGAGTGTTTACACTGAAAGGAGGATTTTGCTCATAGTTACAGCACTTCTGCGGCATCTCAGACCAGTTCAGTCCTGAGTCCCCTACATCATCATTTCCTGTGCCCTCTGGAAACCTGGACCCTCCTCAGCACCTTGCCAGGTTAACCTCACTTGCCCTTAGAAAAGTGATCCTGATGAGCCTGTCTGGGCTTCTCTGGAAAAATGTGTGTCCCCCACTGTCACGTGTGGGTGTTCAGACAAGTAGGTTTGTGATAATTTCACAGCCAGTGTAAAATTCAGGTGGTCCTATGCAGTCTAATTGCAGTCTTTGTCTCCCTGTCCCCATTCATCCCTGGCACAAACCTGACTTTCAGCCTGAGGGAGACACCTGCTCACTGCTGATGTCTTTACAGTGAGCTGTTGATTTAATTTTTCCCATTAGTAAGTACCAGAGTTTAAACAACTCTCCAATGCAATCATTCCTCTGAAACTTCTTCATAATCTCTAATTTTCATTCCAATTTTGTGAAGTGTTGGAAATCAATATGTTATGCTACCTTTTCCTAAATCTGTATGCATCCATCACCCCAGGTCACTGGTGCAAATTACTTTATTATGGTCCATGTATCATTCATCATTTTGTCTTTTAGGGGCAAGTGCATGACTTCCTGGACAGTGGTTAATGAACTAACATGCCTGGTTCTTTGCTGACTGACAATTCACCTGGGCTGAATTTCTTTCTTCTTCTGATTGACAGATGAAGAGCTCCCAAGCATGCTCTGACCTTTCTTCACTGCTGTAGCACACACACTGCAGGCTGTGGTGAGGTCTTCAAGCACAGGGGCCTGGGTACTTGCCAGGTAAGTCTCTTTAAAGTAGTGCTCTCTCAACAAATATAACTGATGACACAAATGTGGTCATGGGTATTTCAGATCTTGAGGTTTTAAAGAAGAAAAGTATTGGTATTTTCAAATAATATGATTACTGTGGGAGAAATAATAAAATAATACAGTGTGTAAGCATGTAAATACATATGACAAATTCACAAGGCGATGGGGTGATGAGACAAATCCATATCAAACACCCTGCAGCCTTTCACTCTCCCTACTGACCTCCAGGCACTACATGGGGTATTGCTGATCAATCCCAGGCATTTGTGTCAAATATAAGATGGAAAATTATCTATGGGTTTAGGATCTGGAAGTTGGCATAGAACAATGGAGACATGTTATTAGTTTCAATTTTTTTAATACTAAACCAAATAATGTTTTGTTTTTCCAAAAGAATTCAGTAAATTCTCCAGTAAATCATTTGAATTATATCAACTTAATAGACATCCTTCTTTGCTTATGTGGTGTAACTACAACTTAAAATATTCCTTTCTAAATTTGACTTACTTTTTTCATGGATCAGTCTCATAGGAAACTTCAGATTATGGATGTAATAAAATAAACATGTGAATTACCATCTAAATTTTACAGGCATTTAGAGTATACTTGGAGATCTACAAAATATGATTACTTTATGAATCTAGATTTTTAATTAGCCTTGTTTATTTGTTCTACTTAGTTACACATGAGAGTAAATGTATTCATGCATTCTAATCAATAATACAAAAATGGAGTACAATTTTTTACTTTTCTGATTGTGCATATTGTAGGGTCACATAAAATTATAAATAAGCTTTAGTTTCTGCAGTTTGGCCTCAATCATTTTGGAGTATTTAAAACTAATATTCTTTATTAATAGGGGAAACTGTCCTCAGAAAACATAAAGTTGGGGCATAAATACAACCAAGCTCTGGTATCATGAGTGTCTGGAAAATAAGTAGAAGGAGAAGTTGGCTTGTGTTAATGTCAGAAATTTGAAGAGGATTGTTTCCAGTGCTTTCCTTTGTAAATAGATTACTGGGGTTTTCCGTTTGGATCCTTCTTTTTATGGTGCTTAATATATGGTAAATCAATTTCATGTAAAAATGCAAAGTCTTGCTTGGGTTGTAAGACACAGGAATTAATTATTTTCTAAATTACATTTATCAGTATTAGCGATAATCACTTAGTGCTATTGATCAGCCATTGAGGAGCACCATGGGGCACTTTATTACATCCTGACCTTCAAAATGTGCCTCCAAATGCTGCACAACTCTGTTTTTACATTTTTACCACTGGACACACATGTTCTATAATCACAACTGATATAACCTTAATACAAATTGTAAATAATTATTGAAATGAGGACATAATTGTGATCAGTAAAAGCTGAGAGGATGAATTAAAAAAAGCTGAGATTGATGAATTCAAAATGCTTCAATGAAAATTGTGTACAATGCTCTACCTTTTTATTTCCCACAGCTACTAACAATGTGAATGTATGTCATCTGCACACAGGAATTCTCATCTACCTTCCTGTCACCTGCAAAATATTTGGCATTTTGTCTTCATTTTTTCTTAATCAGAATGTATTTATCTGAGGCCCCTCAAATCTGTGCAGATAAATCTGTGCATATTCTGAGTTTGTGTTAAGTAAAAGTCATTTGACAAGAAGAATTTTAAACTCATAAGAGCAACAGGAAGAGCTATCACCTTCCTTACTTGAAAATACTGTGCAGACACCCATCATACTGTGGATATATTTGCTATTGAAGCTCCTGATATCATAGCAAATACCACAGTGTTTAGAAGACCTTCCTGTGCATGCTGCTCATTGCAGATTTAACCCATCTTTCCTTCCTGTGGACTGGCTGACTCTAGATGGGACTGCAATATGATGGGCAGAACAAAAGTGAGGCTCAGATGCACTTAGACTCTAAGGGCCAATGACTGACTCCTGAGTGTTGCCTGTTGTCCACATGAGATGAGAACTGTGCCCGTCCTTGGCTTCTCCCATCGATTGTGTCTGCAACCCAGTGGATCTTTCCAGATCAGCACAGTGCAATGTGGGATGTGAGGAGCTCAGTCACCTCTGATTTATGTGAACTTGGTGCCTTGCCAGTGGGGGCAGGACCCCAGGAGCCCAGAACTCAACCTGCAGATGCAGCCAGAGGGGTGAGCACAGCACCAGACAGCAGCATCTCCAGAGCCCAGGGGAGAGGACCTGGTCATGTGCCACCATGCAGAGTGGATGACACAGGGGAGCCCTCTGCTGGGCATTGCCCTAAGTCATTGCTGAGAACTGAGTGGCACTGAGGAGAGGCTGTTGGTGATCCCTGTGCGTTCTCATCTGTGCCTCCTTCACCTCAGTGTGAGTTAGGGGTGTTTATGGGGAGGAGTTAACATTATGGGAGATGAGAAACTCACTCACTCATGAACATGACAGTGGGAAACATCTAACACTGTCTGCATTTCAGCAGCAAAATTTCTTATAGCTGTGATGAGAACCACATGACATAAAGATAACCATTGTAACACTTCATGGCATCAATTCAGTGTTATTAACCTCAGGACAAATTTGTAGAACTTCCAACTACAACTTGTTCACAAACACTTTTACTACTTCATGTGAGACATCTAATCTGTAACACAGAGTTGCTATTATCCCTACTTGCAATCACTGGAAAATATTTAGAATATTCTGTATGTCAAAATTTATGTATGTGTGAAATTTCTTAATAGAATCAGATAATGTATGATTTTTTCTGGTTCAACTTAGCCTAATAGTTTCAAAATTAATCCACTTTGTAGCAAGTATCATTTGTTCATTCCTTAAGGATTAGAGGCATTTCTTTATTTGCATGTGCCTGAAATATTTTGATCAATACCTCAATTTCTGGATATATTTTTCTTCTTTCTGTTAACATAATGGGAGTGATTTATTGGTTCTTATAAGTTTTGCCATCTTCAATATTTCTGGTTCACACTGGTTCTACACTGTCTATGATAATGTCACGTAGCTGTGGCAGTCAGACTCACATTATTGTTACCAAAATATATTATGTAAAACAAACAAAACAACAAACAAAGAAACAAAAAATCCCAATAAACAAAAGAGCAACTCGGACGGGTGAATCATATTTTGGTTCAGGCGTTCAGAGTTTTAGTCTTCAATGGACAATTCTACCACTTTGTTCCCATGGTGTGGGCACATGGAGGAAGGACACAGCAGAGGGAAGCTGCTCAGCATGTGCTTGCAGGGAAGCTAAGATAGAGAAGGGAAAAGGGGATGGAAGGAAAGTGAATGCATTCAGGGCTTAACAACAGTGTCCACCTTCTCCAGTAAGGACCCGATATGACTAATGCTATCACCCAGTCACCTCATTCAAACCAAGATGGCAGATTAGTTTGTACCTCTCACAACTCAATCATTTTACATTTGAAAATCCCTGCCTCTTATCAGGAAATCTTGGAGACACCTCACATCCCATCCATAACCTTCACTGCTGGTTCCCAAAATCTCATGTCCATTTCTCATTGCAAAATGAATTTAGTAATCTCCAAGTATCCATAGACTTAACCAGTCCAGTATTGCCCAAAAGTCAAAGTTAACAATCTCACCTAAAACTGAAGGCAAACTCTGGACTGTGAGCTCCTGAAAAATCAAAACAAGTCTCATACATGCAATGTCCACTGGCAGAAAGTAAACCTTCCCATTCCCAAAGCAAGTAAGAGGTCTATGGAAAGAATGGGAGGGGTCAGAGGAAACCAAACCCAGCTGAGCAAGCATAACTCCACCTCATATAGTATCTTTGAAATTCTTTTCAAAGGGCTTGGGAATTCCTGCCAGTTAAAGAGCACAAGGCTGTTCTTTCATTTGGCTCTCTCTGCAGTTAGCTGTTTCTCTTGGTTGACAGTTCATGTGACTGCATCTATCAATTTTAGAGGATTCCATTCAACTGTGGCTTCACTTTCAGAGGTTCAACTATTATCCTGGCAGGGGCAGACCCTGTTACATTTTGCCTGGAATCTCAGGCCCGTCAGTGAAAAAATGGTGGAAACCTCCATGAACTTTTACCTTGAACACCCTGCAGTCCTGCAGGACCAGAGTCACATAAATAATGCTAAAGCCTGCTGCCAGCTGATACCATAGTTGGGTCCCTGAAATTACTGCCATGGTGATTTCTGAATGTCTTCCATGTTGAACATGCTAATCTCACTTGCTGGCAGCCCTGCGTAAGTATGGATGCCCCATGAGATTTCTCAATAGAATGTTCCCTTCTAGATCCTTGAGTGCACAAGTGATGTGATCTTGCAAATGTCTTAAAGGCCCTCAGACTCCTTCACATTTTCTCTTTGTGAAATACTTGGTTTCTCTTAAGAGACTGCAATCTCTTTACAACAACAACCTCCCTGGCCCCAGTTTTTTAAATGATCACTTTAAATTCTGATGACATCTGGTTTTTAACTTTACTAATATAAACATCTGCTTTCTTAAAATGCTATATGTCTATGGTATTGATATAAATATTCTAAAGATTTTATAAAACTTGGAAAAGTATGATATTCCTAGCAAAATATTCTCAGTATTGAATATGACCTTAAAATGCTCTATAGAATCAGTTACTACATTTTCTTGTTGGTGGCTAAAGTCCAATACATTTCTAACTATTCACTGTAGTAAGTCTTTGTCTTCTGTAGTTTTGATTCCACAAAGCACTGACAAGCCTTATCACAAAATGTCTCTACCATGTACTCTTAAATATAATGTCCTTATAATGGTAGACATTTTATTTCAGAAAACATGGTTTTCCAAAATATATCTCTGACATGTTTGGTATACTCTAAAAAATCTCTTCATTTGTTTCACAACTAGTATACATAGTAAAATTTTTGCAAAACTTTTCATAAGTTCCATACCACACCACACTTTCAGGGTTTTGCATTTTTTGACATAAGATATGAGATATCAACTTGTTGGTTGCAGTCATGTAGTGAGCTGGTGGGTAAGTAAGGCTGCCTACATTGCAGAGGTAGGCTGCGGGCAGCTATCCAGCCCAACCAGCAGGCCAAGGACAGACATTATAACTGAGTGACCCCGCCTGACACCTGCACCTAGTTCGGGGCCATCACTGGTTGGTCACAGTCGTGGAGCTAGCTGGCAGGTGAGTCAAGCAGTTTGCATCATGGAGGTAGCAGGCTGACACCCAACCCACCTGCCTTGTGGATCTGGGCAGCAGGTAGCCAACCCACACAACCACCAGGCCAAAGACAGATGCCATCACTGAACAACCCTGCCTGACCATCATGCTGAGGTTTGTTGCCATTGCAGAGCTAGCCAGAGGCTTCTTTATAGGCTGATGTAAGCATTTTGAATTTCTCCTGAGGGCATGGTCATCATCATTGGAAGGGCAACTCCCTTCCTGAGACCCCTACTGGAGGCTAAAAGACCATTTACAAGACCCAGGAGCCAACAAGAGTAGCAATCCAGAGACTTGGGACCAACTCACAGACACTGGGAATATACCCCACCTGAAGGCCACCACTCCTAGAAGGTCAGCTTCCTAGTGGAGCACAGCATTATCAATTTCCTCCAAGACTTCAGGCTACTGAAGCCTAAGAGGTGCGTTATTGGAAATCTACAGAGACAAAATTAGTCAATAGAATAAATATTCAATATCCCAGAGTTTCACTACTACAGGTGTAGATACCTGAACAATATTAGAAAATATGGGAAGAAAATGTCTCAATCAAATCTAGATGGTATAGCAATAAAATCCAATGACAGCATGGCAGAAGAAATGTCAGAAAGGGAGTTCAGAATGTACATAATCAAAATGATCAAGGATGCAAATGAAGAAATGAAAGAGCAAATGCAGGCATTGAATGATCGCACCAATCAAGAGTTAAAAGAACAAATAAGGAAACAAAAGATCATTTCAATAAAGAGTTAACGATATTGAAAAAAAAAAAAAGAAATCCTTGAAAGGAAGGAAACAATAAATCAAATTAAGAACTCCATAGAAAGTATAACCAATAGGATAGAACACCTGGAAGACAGAACCTCAGATAGGGAAGACAAAATGTTTAGTCTTGAAAACAAAGTTGAACAGAGAAGATGGTAAGAAATCATGAACAGAATATACAAGAACTATGGGATATCATGAAAAGGCCAAATTTAAGAATTATCAGGATTGAGGAAGCATTACAGAAACAAACCAAAGGAATGAACAATCTATTCAATGAAATAATATCAGAAAATTTCCAAAACCTGAAGAATGAAATGGAAAATCAAGTACCAGAGGCTTATAGGACTCCAAATACACACAATTACAATAGACCCACACCAAGGCACATTATAATGAAAATGCCTAACATACAAAATAAAGACAGAAATTTTAAATGCTGAGAGAGAAAGAATCAAATTACATTCAGCGGGAAACCTATACAGATATAAGCAGAGTTTTCAATCCAGACATAAAAGATAGAAGTGCCTGGAACAACATTTTTCAAGCTCTGAAAGAAAATGGATGCCAACCAAGAATCTTATATCCAGCAAAACTTACTTTCAGATTTGATGATGAAATAAAATAAAATCCTTCCATGATAAACAAAAGCTAAAAAAATTTACAAAATGAAAGCCAGCATTAGAGAACATTATCAGCAAAATATTCCATGAGGAAGAGATGAAAACAATAATGTAAATCAGCAAAGGGAGGAGCTATCCTTGAGGAACAACCAAATAAAGGAGAAATGAAGTCATGTAAAAAAAAATGAGCCAAATGACTGGGAATACAAATCAAATCTCAATAATAACCCTGAATGTTAATGGCCTGAACTCATCAATCAAAAGACATAGTCTGGCAGATTGGATTAAAAAGAAAGATCCAACAATTTT
Source organism: Sciurus carolinensis (assembly GCF_902686445.1). NCBI lineage: Eukaryota > Metazoa > Chordata > Mammalia > Rodentia > Sciuridae > Sciurus > Sciurus carolinensis. The sequence continues at coordinate 162,238,195 of NC_062218.1, forward strand.
CTACCTGCAAGAGACTCATCTCATAGAAAGAGATACCCACAGACTAAAGGTGAAAGAATGGGGAAAAACATACCATGCACATGGACACAGCATAAAAGGTGGAATATCAATCCTCATTTCAGATATTGTGGACTTCAAGCCAAAACTATCAGAAGGGATAAAGAAGGACATTTCATACTGCTTAAGGGAAGCATAAAACAGCAAGACATAACAATCATAAATATCTATGCCCCAAACAGTGACTCATCCATATGCGTCAAACAAATCCTTTTCAATGGCAGAAATCAAATAGATAGCAACACAATAATACTAGGTGACTTTAACACACCTCTCTCACCACTGGACAGATCCTCCAAACAAAAATTGAACAAAGAAACCATAGATCTCAGTAACACAAACAAAAATTTAGACTTAATGGACATTTATAGAATATACCGTCCAACAAAGAATGAATACACTTCCTTCTCAGAAGTACATGGATCCTTCTCTAAAATAGACCAAAAGACCAAATACTATGTCACAAAGCTACTGTTAGCAAATACAACAAGATAGAGATAATACCTTGTATTCTATCAGATCATAATGGATTGAAATTAGAAATAAATGACAGTATAAAAAACAGAAACTATACCAAATCCTGGAGATTAAATAATATGCTATTGTATGATGAATGGATAGCAGAAGATAACAGAAGAAGGAAACTACAAAATTCTTAGAGGTAAATGAGAACAAAGAAACAATATATCAAAATCTCTGGGACACTATGAAAGCAGTTCTTAGAGGAAAATTTAATTCATGGAGTGCATTCAAAAAAAGAAGAAAAAAATCAATAAATAAACAACGTAAAACTATAGCTCAAAGCCCTAGAAAAAGAAGAAAAAGCAATACCAAAAGTAGTAGAACACAGGAAATAGTTAAAATCAGAGTTGAAATAAATGATATTGAAGAAAAAGAAACAATTGAAAAAATTGACAAAATAAATAGTTGGTTCTTTGAAAAATTTAACAAAATTGATAAACCCTTAGCTACACTAATGAAGAGAAGAAGTGAGAGAACCCAAATTACTAAAATTTGTAATGAATAAGGAAATATCACAACAGACACGAGTGAAATACAAACCATAATTAGAAGTTATTTTGGAAATCTATACTCCAACAAAATAGAAAATCTCAAAGACATCAACAAGTTTCTAGAGACATATGAATTACCTAAACTGAACCAGAGGACATACACAATTGAAATAGATCATTTCAAGTAATGAAATAGAAGAAGTCATCAAAAGTTTACCAATGAAGAATAGTTCAGGACCAGCTGGGTTCTCAACTGAGTTATACAAAACCTTTAAAGAAGAGATCATTCCAATACTTTTCTAAGTATTTAATGAAATAGAAGAGGAGGGGACCCTCCCAAATTCATTCTATGAAGCCAATATTACCTGATACATAAACCTGACAAAGACACATCGAGGAAAGAAAATACAGACCAAAATCCCTAATGAACTTTGATGCAAAAATTCTCAACAAAATCTTAGCAAATCTCATACAAAAATATATTAAAAAGATAGTGCACCATGAACAAGTGGGTTTTATCAAAGGGATTCAAGGTTGGTTCAACATCTGGAAATCAATAAATGTAATTCACTATATCAATAGACTTAAAGTCAAGAATCAAATGATTATTTCAATAGATGCAGAAAAAGCATTCGATAAAATACAGCATCACTTCATGCTCAAAACACTGGAAAAAACAGGGATTGTGGGAACATTCCTTAACTTAGTAAAGGCCATGAATGCTAAGTCCATGGCCAATATCATTCTAAATGGTAAAAAACTGAAAGCATTCCCCATAAAAATTGGAACAAGGCAGGGATGCCCTCTTTCACCACTTCTATTCACCATTGTCCTCGAAACTCTAGCCAGAGCAATTAGACAGACCAAGGAAATTATATGGATATGAATAGGAAAAGAAGAACTCAAACTATCCCTATTTGCTGATGACATGATTATATATTTAGAGGAACCAGAAAATTCCACCAGAAAACTTTTAGAACTCATAAATGAATTCAGTAAAGTAGCAGGATATAAGATTAATGCTCATAAATCCAATGCATTTTTACACATAAGTAATGAATCTTCAGAAAGAGAAGTTAGGAAAACTACCCCATTCACAATAGCTTCAAAAAAATAAAATACTTGGGAATCAATCTCACAAAAGAGGTGAAAGACCTCTACAATGAGAACTACAGAACACTAAAGAAAGAAATTCAAGAAAACCTTAGAAGATGGAAAGATCTCCCATGTTCTTGGATAGGAAGAATTAATATTGTCAAAATGGCCATACTAACAAAAGTGCTATACAGATTCAATGCAATTCCAATTAAAATTCTAATGATGTATCTTACAGAAATAGAGCAAGCAATTATGAAATTCATCTGGAAGTATAAGAAACCCAGAATAGCAAAAGCAATACTTAGCAGGAAGAGTGAAGCAGGGGTATCGCAATACCAGAACTTCAACTACACTACAAAGCAATAGTAACAAAAACAGTATGGTATTGGCACCAAAATTGACAGGCAGATCAATGCTACAGAATAGAGGACATGGACAAAAACCCAAATAAATACAATTTTCTCATACTAGACAAAGGGGCCAAAAATATGCAATGGAGAAAAGATAGCCTCTTCAACAAATGTTGCTGGGAAAACTGGAAAACCATTTGCACCCAAATGAAACTAAACCCCTATCTCACCCTGCACAGAAATTAACTCACAATGGATCCAGGACCTTGAAATCAGACCAGAGACCATGCATTTTATGGAAGAAAATGTATGTCCAAATCTTCAACTTGTTGTCTTAGGATCAGACTTCCTTAACAGGACACCCATAGGAGAAATAAAAGCAAGAATCAATAACTGGAACAGATTCAAACTAAATACCTTTCTCTCAGCAAAGGAAACTATCAGCAATGCAAAGAGAGACCCTAGAGAGTGGGAGCAAATCTTTGTCACTCATATTTCAGATAGAGCACTACAAATTTCCAGAATCTATAAAGAATTCAAAAAACTCTACACCAAGAATACCAATAATCCAATCAACAAATGGTCTAAGGAAATCAGCAGATACTTCACAGGAGAAGATCTACAAGCAATCAACAGATATATGAAAAAATGTTCAACATCTTTACTAATAAGAGAAATGCAAATCAAGACTACCCTAAGATTCCATCTCAACCCTATTAGAATGGCGCTTATCAAAAATACAAACAACAGTAGGTTTTGGCAAGGTTGTGGGGAAAAGGAACACTCATACATTGCTGGTGGGGTTGCAAATTAGTGTAGCCACTATGGAAAGCAGCATGGAGATTACTCAAAATGCTTGGAATGGAACCACCATTTTAACCAGCTATGTCACTCATTGGCCTATACTCAAAGGACTTAAAATCAGCCTACAACAGAGATACAGCCACAACAATGTTCATAGATGCTCAACTCACAATAGCCAGATTGTGGAACCAACCTAGATTCCCCTCAGTTGATGAATGGATAAAGAAATAACTCAGCCATAAAGAATAATAAAATTATGCCATTTGCAGGCAAATGGATGAAATTGGAGAATATCATGCTAAGTGACATAAGCCAATCTCAAAAAACCAAAGGACAAAAGATCTCACTGATAAGCGAATGATGACACATATAGGGGATGGGAAGGGGACAAGAATGGAGGAAGGAGGGACTCTATAGAGGGATAAGAGGGGTAGGAGGGGTGTGGGGGAAGAAAAAATAACAGAATGAATCAAATACTATTACCCTACATAAATGCATGACTACACAAATGGTATGCCTCTACTTCATGTACACACAGAGAAACAAGGTGCATCCCATTTGTTCATGATAAAAATGAATTAAAAAAATATGAGATATCATGGAGTCCTTATATCAATATTTGTTTTTCAATTCCTTTGCCAGCAGGTCTTTCAATATAAAGCACAAGTTAAATGTCCAAATGCATGCATCAAATGACAAATTTCAATAGAACTGGTGTTTGAAATTCAATTTATTCCTAACTTTATCCATTAAATTTAAATTTAATATACCTGGCCACCTTAACTCATAAAAAGAACATGAGTTAGAATTCAGTAAGCTATAGTGGTGGAGGACATGCATGTCATGTGGAGTTTGCAAAATTCAACTGGGTTTCTCTGAAGATCCTTCTGCTGTAGCAGGGAACATTGAAATGGTGAGAACAAGAAAACATGGGAAACAGTTTGTGGATGAAGTTGCTTGCTGGTTGCATCCTGTTAAGCAAGTCAAGGCTTCCTGCATCACCCAACACCTGAGTGGTTAATGGTTCCCCTTGAAAGTATTCCTGTGTTTGAAAACTTTAAGAAATGCCATTATTAATTAATCTCATATATTTAAGATTTTATTTTCCTAGGTAATAAATGCACTGTTCATTTTCACCACCTATTTTGTATTATTGTACTGGTGAACAGCATTGTTTTTCAGAATCTGAAATTTAATATATTGATTGTGGTATTGCATGAACAATTTTTTTCTCATTTTGTTACCTAAGTACTCCTAGGTAACTTGATTTTAAGAATATGTCAGTTATAATTAATGATTAGCACAGTATATGTGCTTAGCACAGTATATGCTAAAATTTTTGAAGACAAATATCTTGTGTTGGATGATAAGCTATCAGAAATCATGTTCACAATCACATACCTGCATCACAGCGGCTAAGATCATGAGGATCTCAGGTTTGAATTCAGACTCAGAAACTCAAGGAAGCCCTAAGCAACTTAGAAAGACCCTGTTTTATGTGATAAAACAGAAAAGGGGCTCTGGGTTCACCCTGGGTTCCATCCCTGCTGTAAACAACAGCAACAAAATAGACCGCCACAGGTACAGAGAGGGGTTTACTGTAGGAACTCCAGTAAACTGAGAGAAATGGTGGAGTTGACGAGGGTCCAACAGTCAGGGAGACAATTTGATTCTATCTTTCATAATGGTCAGACATGACTCATTAGCATACTAATTACAGAAGTAAGATGTGTGTGAGGAAAACACTCTGAAAGTTAACACGCAACTCAGCCCCATAGTTACCTCCCCGTCACTGGGTCTCTTATGGACATAACAAAAGACTGACAGTCATCAAAGGAGGGAGGAAGACCCAGGGTGCTGTTCCCCAGTGGATGGAGTTGAATGTAGGGACCTGAGGGTTGAAAGCTTTGGTTTCTGCTTTCTACATGGACAAGGATATTCTTACTTTTTCATGTTACAGATGGCAAAAAACATTACTGTGATTCTCTCATCATTTTTTTACAAATTCTTTAAGAATTGAGTTTTATATAATTTTAAAATAATTAAAATGACAATAATATATCACAGTGCTCACAAATCTATTTGATATTTCTCTGAGTAAGAGCACATAATATGAGTATATGTTATCACCATGTTTTATTTGTAAAGGTTTCCTCTGTGACAGTATTGTACAGTGGTATGGTGAAGTATTCAAAATGTTGATACTATTGATGGCATTCAATATACATAAACACAAATGATTTTAGAATAGATAGTGAATTGTATTTACATTTGAAACATTGATAAAATTTCACATTTAATGAAGGATACATGAAATGCTATGGTAAATCACAAAATTATTGTTTGATAAAATAATTCAAGTTCTCATAAGGTACCATTAGGGTAGGCAGTGTAACATGTAAAGCCCACATAAGAAGAGCACTTGATCTTATTAAACTCGACTCAGTGAAAGGAGTATAATGCTGAAATACATCTCATCATTTCCCTGAGCACAACTGTATACCTATTACTCTCCTCACAGCTTCCTTTACCTGTTTGTTCCTGAGACTGTAGATGAGAGGATTCAAGAAGGGAGGAACCATGGTATAAAAGGCAGAGAGAACCACGTCCTGGAGTGTGTCAGAGGTTGCTGATTGCCTGAGGTACACACCTGTAGCAGAGCTTAGGAAGATGGATACCACAAGAATGTGAGGAGTGCAGGTGGAGAAGGCCTTCCCTGACTCTCTGGAGTGAAATTTCAACACAGTAGAAAATATGCAAATATATGACATGACAATTAAGAAAAAGCAACCACCCCAAACCACCACAGCAGAGAGGAGAATAAGGAACTTGTTCCTGGTGGTGTCAGAGCAGGAGAGCTTCAGCAGAGAGGGGAGATCACAGAAGAACTGATGGACCACATTTGACCTGCAGAAGGACAGCTGGAAGGTGTTTCCAGTGTGCACACCTGCATAAACCAGGCTACTGAGCAGGGAAACCAGGGTCATGTGGACACAAAACTGAGGGTTCATAATGATGGGGTACTGCAGGGGCTGGCAGGTGGCCACATAGCGGTCCTAGGCCATGATGGAGAGAAAAAGAAGTTCAACACATGCACAGAAACTGACCAAGAAGATCTGGGTTGGACACCCAGCCACTGAAATGACTCTGTTGCTAGTGAGAGAGTTGACACAGGCATTGGGGACAGTGATGAAAATGTAGCACATGTCTACCTGAAGGACAGGTTCCTGAGGAAGAAGTACATTGGTGTGTGCAGGTTCTTGTCAGCAGTGGTGACAGCAACAATGAGCAGGTTTTCTAACAACATACCCAGGAAGGTCAGAATAAACACCATGAAAGAGAGGAAACTCATATTCCAGCCATCAGGAGAGCCCAGGAGGAGAAATTCCATTACCATGGTGGAATTGGCCATATTCTGGAAATTCTGTTTTACTAGGAAGATAAAGAGATAAGAGAAAGTTAGGAAACCATGATTAATGCAATTACTTTTCATTTTTATGTCCAATGTATTTGCTTGAATTTGCAGTTACTTTCCCTGCAGAAGAAGGGTCACTCCTGGTTTTCTGAGTTTTTAATCATTTCTAAGAAGAATGCACCTCCCAGTGAAGATGTTTATGTCTGCAACACTTGACCCTGGGAGTGACCTGCAGGGCTTGTCCTCAGCTCCTCCATCATGCCTCCCCTGACCTTCTGAGAGTCTCATGCAGAGCACTTGCAGGGGTTGCTCACCCCCTCTCCTACATGGCCACCTGTGTGAAAGTGCTTTCTTCAATGCTCTATAATGTAGTTAACATCATTCTCTTCCATGAATCAGAATTGACAAGAATATTTTAGCACTCTCTCCAGTGTTAAAAATGTTTATTCTCAATGTTTTTACCCCTTGACATTTGATTCTTTTTTTATCTAAGAATATTTTCCTTGTTCTGCATACCATCCTTTATATTCTCAATGGCATCATAATCTTTTAAAAACATGTGAACTCTATATTCCTAAAGTAAGGTTGTGTTCATAATTATAACACTTATGAAGTAGCTCAGACCAGCTCAATCCCAAGTCAACTACATCATCATTTCCTCTGCCCTCTGCAAACCTAGGTCCTCCTCAGCATCTTGCCTTGTCAATCACACTCTTCCTTTAAAGAGTGAGCTTCCTTCTGAGCCTGTCTGGGCTTCTCTGGAGATGTGCATCTCCCATGGTCAGGGTTTTGTGGCCATACACAGGCAAGTTGCTTTTAATTTCACAGTCATGGCAAAGTCCAAGGGGTCCCCTCCAGTCTACCTGTCATTTTTTCTCGTCCCCATCTCAGCTCCTCCATGCCACAAACCTGAAGCTCTCTCCTGAGTGACCTCCTCTTCAGTGCTGACAGAGACTCTTTTTCCTACTCGACCAAATGATTAGAATGTGCTGTACTTGAAAGTAGGATCAAATGCACCTTTAACTCTGAAAACTTACTCAGAATCTCTAATTCATTCTTTGACTTTTGTATTTTGTTTAAAATTGTTGTCTTATACTAAATTGCAGCTGATATGTGTGTGTTTATCACCCCCACAACACTGGTGCACATCTTTGAATTTTTGATCATGTGATATTTACCATTATGCATGTGTAGTAGCAATTACCTGACTTTCTGCATAGTAATTAATAAATGAAAATATTGTAACATTATTGACTAACTACTAATGTGGACTGACTTTATTCCACTAATCTACAAATGAATAGCCCCCAAATAGGCTTTGGGCCTTCTTCCGTCCTGTAACAGGTACAATACACACTGGTTTGAAATGATAAAATCAGATGCTCCTCTCTACCCCATGCCTTTACAGGGTCAGAACTAAAGCAATAACTGCTCAAAAAACATTACTGATGACACAAATCTGGCCACTGCTACTACAGATGCTGGGTTTAGGAAAAAAAAGAAAATTATTGACATTTTATAAAATTTGATTACTCTAGAGGAAAAAAAATATAATAGACTACATAAGAATATAAATATATACAAAAAATTCAGATACTGATGAGTATTAACATGAATCAGTATGAACATATGCCCGCTTCTTACCCTTGCTGTGAATTGCAGAACAATAGGAAATGTTTGTATTCTTTTTTTGTGTGTGAAATCTACAATGGAAAACAGAACATGTGTTTAAAATACAGGAGATGCATTGAACCATAGACATTTCCCTCATTGTTGAACACTATATACCACCTACTTTGTGTTTATTTCTCCAACAGAACTTAGTAAATTCCCCTCTAAATAGTTTGAGTTATATGAATGTAATTGCTTTCCTCCTTATTTATGTGACTTAATTGTAATTTTAGAAATTTTCTGACTTTGACTTTGTCTCTTCTTTCTTCAGTCTCAGAGGAGATCTGTGATCACGGAGCACTGATCCATCCTCATGTGTAACATGAAAAACAAGAATAGGAAACATCCTTTAATTTCTACAGAGAGCCTCAGTCACTTGCAGTAGGCTTCAAATGTATCATTTCTTCTGGAAGATAGATTTAAAAAAAAACATGCTTTCATTCAGATATCTGCACCTCAATAATTTTAGTGTTATTCAGAACTGAATTAATATTTACGGGCAGATAAATGCCTATCAAAAAATAACCTTCTACAAACAATTAGATAAAGATGAAATGAAATAAAAGTCAGGTGAAATGCCTGTGAGGAGAGGTGAGCAGGTCTTAATGCCAGGAACATGAAGAGGGCATGCCCAAGGATTCCCCTAAAAGTGGGAAAAGCTGTGAGTTTCACTTCTTGTATTTCTCCAGCTAGTGCTTAAAATAAGAAAATGAATGATAAACAGGTCATTTAAAAACTGCAAAGGATTATTCAGGTTGCAAGGCACAGGGAATTATTATTTTCTGAATTAGATTTTTCCATTTTTGAAATTATCAAATACTACTATGATAAACCATTGACAAATATTAAGGTGATATTTATATTTTCTGAAATTCATAATATACTTCCAGATTTTATAAGTTCATTTGTTGTATGGTTACCACTGGACAGAGACTTCCTCATAGTCACACCTCATATTTGGTAGTAAAAAATTTAAAATTAGTTGAAAAGGAGAACATAATTTTGATCAATACAACAAGATAAGGTGGATGAATTAGAAACACTTCCATGAAAATTGTATGCAACTTTGAATATTTGTTTTTTCCTACAGTAACTGATGCATTTTAAGGTATATTATTTATATAAATACTTTGGTATTTACCTACTTATTTTCTATCTAGTATTTTCCATGTTATACTTTTGCTTTAAAATAAATGTATTTATTTTTCTAAATGGAATTTCTGTTTACACAATTCTACACATTTTCTGAATTTATTATAAGTTAGAGTAATTTAAGAAAAAGAATTTTAAACCAACCAGAAGCCACCTGAGAGACTCTCACACACTTTATGTGCATACACTCTGCAGACATCCCTGAAGGTCTCTGTGTTCTTATCACAAACTTGGTAATCATAGAAAATATCATTATGCAGTTTTAAGGCCCCTCTAGACTTGCTGTGTCCTTTACAGAACTAAACTTTTTATTCCCTGGGCTACCTGACCCTTGGATAAGATTGCAATTTGCTGAGCAGAATAAATCTGAGGCTCAGATTTGTTTGAACTCTAACTGCCAAGTACTCACTCCTCAATGGTTCCTGATCTCCATGTAGGAGCAAAACAGAGTCTCTCCTTGGCTTCTCCAATCAACTGTGTCTGCCCCACAGTGGATCTGTCCAGTCAGCACAGAGCCATGTGGGATGTGGGGAGCTCAGTAGCCTCTGCTTTATGTTAACCTGGTATTTTGCCAGAGGAGTAGGACCCCAGGAGTCCAGAGATATGCCTGCAGAGACAGCAGGGGACCTGAGCACAGCACAAAATTGCAGCATCTCCAGAACCCAGGGGAGAGGACCTGGCCATGTGCCAGCATGGGCAGTGGAAGACACATGGGAACTCCTGTGTTGGGCATTGCCCTAAGGTGTAACTGAGAAACTAATGACCCTGAGGAGAGACTGATTGTGCTTACTGTGTTCTCCCATCTCTGCACTCCTCCTCAGTGTGAGTTATGGGTGTGTATGGGGATCAGTTAACATTAAGGGAGATTAGAAACTCTCAGTCACTCACCAACCTGTAAGTGAGAATCCTCTAACACTATCTGTATTTCCGCAGCAACATTTCTTGTCATTGAGATGGAATTCAGAATGTTTGGAGAGACATAAGTTGTATGACATGTATGATTTTCAAAAGACAGGCCTGGTGGCATATGCCTGCAATCCCAGTGCATCAGGAGTTTAGGCAGGAGGGTGGTAGGTATGAAGCCAGTATTAGCAACAGAGTGAGGCCCTAGGCCACTTAGCAAGACCCTGTCTCTATACTAAACAGAACAAAGGCTGGGACTGTCCCCCTGCGTTCAGTTGCTGTTTAAGAAAAAAAAAAAGCAAATAAATGAAAAACAAACAACTGCCTCAAGGTTTAGGGAACAAGTACAGATGTATTTCCTTTATAAAATTCCAATAAGCAGTAAGCAGAGTAATTTAAGGGTTGACATGGTTCAGACACTGAGGTTAGACAACTGGAGTTCATCTTTTTCTAATTATCAGTCATGACACATTAGCATAGATATTACAGAATTTAGATGAGTGGGATGAAAACCATCCTTAAGCCAACCTGCAACTCAGCATCTGGGATTGTTCAACCACCCTGGGTAACTCATAGACATAATAAAAGACTGGCAGTCCTCACAGCCAAGGAAGTCAGGGTGGTCTTGTGTATGAATTTTATCAACATTACGGTTTGGCAAAAATGATCCTGTGTTTATTTCATGGAAATGGGTATTTTTTTTTCATGATCCAATGGAGAGAAATATTCTGTGATTTTATATATATATTTTGGTTGTGATTTCTTTAAGATACGAATTTTGAATATTTTAAAAGTAGTTACTTGACAAAATTGTGGCAATTATAATGTACTTAAATATTTGTTTGACAATGCTCTGAATAAGAACATGTAATGTGAGTGTTAGTAATCTCTAGATTTGACTGGTAAAGTTCTCCTGTATGGCCATATTTGAATAGAGGAACTACAAAATATTCAATGAATCTTCAATATATGTGCTCTTAAAGAATTTCAACAATATATTGAATTATATTCACTCATTAAAAGATGAATTGAGTCAGGTATGGTGGTGCACACCTGTAATCCCAGTGACTTGGGAGGCTGAGGCAGCAGGTTCTTGAGTTCAAAACTGACCTCAGCAACAGTGAGGCAGTATGTTACTTAGTGAGACCCTGTCTCTAAATAAAATAAAAAATAGGACTGGGTATGTGGCTCAGTGGACAGGTGTCCCTCAGTTCATTCCTGGTACTCCCCTCCACAAAAAAAAAAAGATGCATTGAATACATTACAGGTTTTATGAAGAATCCATGAAAATAATATGGTAATTCCACAAATTTATTTTACCCCAAAGCACAAATTCTAAAAAAGTGATATTTAAGTCAGCTATTTTGCTGATGTGACTGAAAGAACTGAGTAGTAGAGGAGGAACATTTATTTAAGGTCTCAGTTTCAGAGGTCTTAATCCACAGAAGGCTATCTCCATTCCTTGGGTGAGACTGAATATCATTGTGGAAGAGGGTGGTGGAGGAAAGGGGCTGACATCACAGTGATCAGAAAGCAGAGTGTCTTCACTGGCCAGATACAAATATATATCACAAAATCACACCCAAATTCTCACCTCCTCCAGTCACACCTCTCCATGTCAGTTCCCACTCAGTTATTTCCCATAGAGGAATAAATCACTGATTGGATTGAGAATCTTACAACCCAATAATTTCTCCTCTGAACCTTCTTGAATTGTCTCACATGTGGGCATCTGGGAGACACCTCATACCCAAACCAAAACAGGTGATAATTGAGTAGGTAGTGTAACTTGTAAAACCCTGATATGAAGAACATGGTATCCAACTGTGAACATCAATCAGTAAAATTAGGGTAATGCTGAAATTCATCATTTACATTTCCCTGACAACAACTGTATTTGTCTTGTTCTCCTCACAGTTTCCTTTCCCTGTTTGTTCCTGAGACTGTAGATGAGAGGATTTAAGAAGTGAGGAACCATGGTGTAAAAGGTAGAGAGAACCATGACCTGGAGTGTGTCAGAAGTTGCTGAAGTCCTCAGGTACACACCTGTGATGGAACTGAGGAAGATGGACACCACAAGAACGTGAGGGGTGCATGTTGAAAAGGACTTCACTGAGGCTCTGGTGGGAAATTTCAGCACAGTAGAAAACATGCAAATATATGACATAATGAATAAACCAAAGCAACCCCCACCAACTATTAAAATAGAGACTACAATAATTCTGCTGGTGGGGTCAGAGCAGAACAGCCTCAGCAGAGATGGGACATTACACAATAAGTGATGGACCATATTTGACTGACTGAAGGACAGCTGGAATGTGATTCCAGTGTGCACACCTGCATATAGGAGGCCGCTGAGCATTGAAGCCAGGGTCATGCAGACACAAACCTGAGGGTTAATGATGTGAGGTACTGGAGAGGCTGGCAGATGGCCACATAGCAGTCCAGGCCATGATGGAGAGAAACAGCATCTACACACATGCACAAAAATAATAAAGAAAATAAGGGTTGCACAACCAGCGACTGAAATGGCCCTGTTGCCAATGAGAGAGTTGGTACAGGCACATATACCTGTCCAAGATGGACAGGTTCCTGAGGAAGGAGAACATGGGCATGTGAAGGTTCTGGTCAGCAGTGATGACGGTGATGATGAGCCGGTTCTCTAACAAGGTACCCAAGTAGGTCAGGTTGAATACTGTGAAATAGAGGGAACTCACATTCCAGCCATCAGGAGAGCCCAGGAGGAGAAATTCAGTTACCATGGTGGAATTGGCCATTTACAGATTATTCTGATTGGGAAGAGAAAGAGATAATACTAAGGAAAAACCTGATTAATACAATTCCCCTCCATATTCATGTTCAGAGTGTTTTCCTGCAATGGAATCTTCACTTCTGGTTTTCTCATGTTTAATCATTTCTGATCAGAGTGCACTCTCCCTGTTTAGGGGTGAAGATCTGCAGCAGGGTCTGTACTCAGCATCTGCATCATGCCTCCCTTGACCTCCTGAGACTTTCATGCAGAGAACTTGCAGAGCTTGCTCTTCTCCTCTCCCACAGGGTCATTGCTCTGAAGGTGCATTCTTCGATGCTATGTAATTTAGTTAACATCATTCTCTTCCATGAACTACAGCTGACAACATTATTTACCACTCTATCCAGTGGTAATACTGTTTTTTTCCTCAGTGTTTTTACTCCATGATGTTGGATTCCTGTCTACATAAGACAATTTGCTTGTCTCATTGACACTTTCCATATACTTCCATTCTTCTCAATGGTATCATGATCATTCAAAAAACCATTGACTTTAATCCCTAACAGGGAGTTTGTGCTCATAGGTATAACAATTCTGCAGCAGCTCAGACTAGCTCAATCCCACGTCATCTACATTGTGATTTCCTCTGCCCTTTGTCAACCTAGGCCCTCCTCAGCATCTTGCCACATTAACAACACTCACACTTAGAAAAGTGACCTTCAGGCTGGATCTGTCTGGGTTCCTCTCGAAATGGGAATGTCTTCCAGGGTCAGGGGTGGGTGGCCAGACAAAGTAGGTTGCTGTTAATTTCAAAGTCATGGTGAAGTTGAAGTGGTCTTACTCAGTCTACCTGCAATTTTATCTGATCCCCATCTTCAGTTTTTCCCTGAAAAAAACTCACACCTGTGTGACTTTCTTGTCAGAGCTAGCAGAACTCCTTTTTCTACTGTCACCTAATGATCTAATTTTCCCATTAGAAAGTGTTCAAACAGAAAGGAACTCAAATGCAACTTTTCTGTGTATCCTTCTTCCTAATATCTAATTTCTTTTTCCACTTGTCTGTTTTGTTTAAAAATTGGCATATCATCCCAAATTGCAGGTAATGAATATATGTTCATCACCCCAACAACAGTGTCACACATCCATGAATTTTGCATAATGTAATGTTCATCTTTTTACACATTTAGTAGAAATGTCATGACTTCCTTCATAACAATTAGTAAATAATTATATTGTCACATGAATGACTCTTCAGTAAGGTGAACTGATTTTATTTTACTTATTTACAAATTAAAGGCTCCCAAATAGGCTTTGGACCATTTTTCCTTGGTAAAACAAACAGCTCTTGCTGGTTTGAAATAATGAAAGCCTACATTCCCCCTGCTTCATGAATTTGTAAGGTCAAATCTAAAGCACTAATTGATCAAAAATATTATTGATGATATAACTATGGCCTCAGCTATTCCAAACACTGTGTTATAGGGGAATAAGTATATTATTGTTTTTCTAAAATTGACTCACTTCTGAGTGTCACATGCTATTGACATGAACAGAAAAAAGTCTCTCCTTGGTCTCTCCCACCAACTCTGCAGCCGCGGTGGTCCTGTACAGCTGGCACAGTGTCAGGAGGGATGTGAGGAGCTCAGTCACCTCTGCTTTATGTGAACCTGGTGCCTTTCTAGGGGTCCTAGGGTTCCATAGCACAGCCTGCAGAGACAGCAGAAGGTCTGAGCACACCAGAAACCAGCTGAAACTCCAGAGCCCAGGAAAGGATCTGGCCACCTGCCAGCACACACAGTGGATGACACAGGGGAGTCCTCTGCTGGGCACTGCTGTAGATCATTTCTGAGAAGTCAGTAGCACTGAGGAGAGACTGGTGGGTTCACTGTCACTCCTCCTTCACCTCAGTGTGAGTTAGGGGTGTTTATGGGGATCAGTTAACATTAGGGTGGTGAAAACTCTCACTCTCTCACCAACCTGCAAGCAGGAAATCTCTAACACAGTTTGGCAGCAAAATTTCTTATAATTCAGATGAAATACACATGACATAAAATTAACCTCTGTAACGGTTCACAGTTATCAATTCAGTGTATTGTTCTGCACAACTATATAATTTCCAGCTTCATCTTGTTCCCAAATACTTTTATTACTTCAAATGACCCATTGATCCATTACACACCATTGGCCATATTATCTCTAACTGCAGTCACTGGAAAACACTAAATGTGTTCTGTATCTTTGAATTTCCATATTTGTGAAATTTCATATGAATAAAATTATTCAATATATGATCTGTATTCTGGCTGAAGTTAGTCAAACATGATTGAAATTAATTCAACTTATAGCATGTACCATTATTTCATTTTTACTTAAGGATGAATGACATTCTATTAAGTGTATGTGCCAAAAATATTTTCTTCAACATGTGCATTGGTGGACAATTTTTTTTTCATTCTGCACATATAAAGCAGCTGATTTGTAGAGTGCTTGCCTTGCAAGCACAAGGCCCTGGGTTCGATCCCCAGCACCGAAAAAAAAAAAAAAAAAAAAAAAAAAGCAGCTGATTTATTGGTTATCACATCTTTTGCCATCTTTGGATTTCTGATAAACACTTAACACTCTTTAAGATTATTTTGAATAATTATGTCTGACTGGTTTGCATTGTTATAAAAAAAAACCAGTGTTTCAAAAATAACAAAACAACCCAGTACAGTCGTGCATACCTGTAATCCCAGTGATTCAGGAGGTAGAGTCAGGAGGATCCTGACTTCAAAACCAGTCTCGCCAAGAGCAAACTGGTAAGCAAATGAGTGAGATGATGTCTCTAAATAAAATCCAAAAGAAGGCTAGGGATTTGGCTTAGTGGTTGAGTGCCCTGAGTTCAATCTCTGGTACTAATAAAAAACAAATATCAAACAATAGCAAAAATCCACACCCCAAACAAAAAAAATCTTAGATCAAGGAACGCACATTTTGGCTCACAGGTTCAGAGATTTAGTCTATCAACTGCCAATTCCATGGCTTTGTGACCATGGTTTTGGCACATTGAGAAAGGACCCAGCAGAGGGAAGCTGCTCAGGAAGTGGCTGCCAGGCAGCAAAGACAGGGAAGGGAAAGAGAATGCAAGGAAGATGACTGCTTCCAGGGCTTGACCCCAGTGGCCACCTCCTCCAGCAATGCCCCCATATGCAGAAAGCTGCCACCTGGTCAATTCATTCCAACCAGGATGGAATGGTTAGGTTGTTGCTCTCAAAATACAATCATTTTACCTTGGAAAATTCCTGCCCAAATGGAAGAAATTTGGGGAGACATCTCACACCCCCTTCACAATGTTTCAACACCAGACCTCCAAACTCATGTCCATGTAACAATGCAAAAGATTTTAACCCATCTACAAGGGTCACTAGTCTGAACAATTCCAACATTGATTCAAAGTGCAAGTCCAACATCTCACCTGAAACTGAAGGTAAACACTTGGCTGTGAGTCGCTCTATAAATCAAAACCAGGTTACTTACAGCCAATTACCACTGTCATGGGGTCTTCCTTCCCATAGCAAAAGGGAGTAATAGGATCTTTGAAAGAATGGTATGGGCCTGAGGAAATGCCAAACCCAGCTGAGGAAATATATCACTCAACTCCACCTGTAATTCCTCACAGAGCATCAAGGACCCTTGACTGTGAGGTGTTATTTCCAAAGGGTTGAGAATTTCTGTCTTTTTGTCCTTGTCAGTTGCAGAGCACAGGAGCTGTCTTTTATGTTGGCTTTCTCTGCAGCCAGCAGTTTCTCCTGGGTGACAGTCCATGCTACGTGCATCCATTAATTCCTGAGGATTCCATTCCAACTTTGGCTTTATCCTCCCTGCTTCAAATATCACCATGTCAGGGGCAACATGTCGGTCCTCAGACCCTGCTACAGTTTGCCTGATCATCTAGAACTTTCTTTGAAGTGACTGTGGAAGTCTTCATGACCCCTTATTTTGAGCATCCTGCATTTCAGCAAAGTCAGCACCACAAAAGATGGAGCGAAAATCAGCTGCCATCTCACACCATAGTTGTGTCCCTGAAATTACTACATTGGTGGTTTCTGACAGTCTGCCTGATTGCACATGATAAAACAACTTCCTGTGTTCCCTTTGCAAGCGGGGTGACCCATGACCCATCTCAAGGGAATTTTTCCTTTTACATCCTTAAGTATGTCATGGCTGTGGTCTTGCACATTCCTTTACTACCCTACAGCTCTACAAATATAAACAACTGCTTTTTTACAATGCTATATATCTATGATGCTGATATAAACATTCTACAAGTTTTGTAAAGCTTGAAAAATTCTGTTGGTTCTGGCATTATATTCTCAGTCATGAATATCACCTTAAAACATACTATAGAAAAAGTTACTATATGTCCTCTTGGTTTCTAAACTCCCAACAAATTTCTATCCATGGGCTACTCTAAGACCTTTATCTTCTGCTGTTTTCATTCTACAAAACACCCAAAAAACATAACTACAAAAAAGACCTTAACAAGTACTCTTAAATATAATTTTTAAAAGGATATACCTAGTATTTCAGAAGAGCTCTCTTTCCAATAGATATCTTTCACATAATTGATAATACTATAAAAATATCTTTCTTTGATCATAACTAATACACAAAGCAAATGTTTTTGCTACGTTCTGTTAAAATACCATACCACACTCAAACATCTACAAAGCTTTGCACTATATGACACAAGATGATACATATTGTGAAGTTCTTATATCAATATTTCATTTCTTCATATTCTTTGCTACCAGAACTTTTGATACAAAATATCAGAAAACACACATTAATTATCCAACAAATTTCATCAAGAGGGATGGTTCTCAATAGAACTCATATTTGGTTTTGAGTTCTAATTCAACCTACTTACTGATTCTTGATTTTACTTCTTGCACTTTTGGAGTCTTGTTAAGAAAGTCTGGTATTAAGCCAACATGATTGAATGGTCTTAACTTCTGGATGGAGTCAAACTAAAAAGCTGCTTCTGAGCAAAGGAAACAATCAATAACATGAAAAGAGAGCCTACAGAATGGGAGCAATTTTTGATACATGCACCTCAGAGAGCACTAATTTCCAGGATATATAAAAAACAAAAAATCTTATCAAAAAATCAAATAATAATATCAATGAATGGATTAAAGAACTGAACAGATACTCCACAGAAGAAATACAATTGATCAACAAATACGTGAAAAAAATGTTCAACATCTGTTGCAATTAGAGAAATGCCAATCAAAATCACTCTAAGATATCATCTCATTCCAGTCAGAATGTCAATAATCAAGAATATAAGCAATGATATGTGTTGTGAAGATGCGGTTAAAGGGTACACTCATACATTGCTGGTGAGATTGCAAATTGCCCAACCACTATGGAAAGCAGAATAAAAATTCCTCTGAGAATTAGTAATGACCCCACCATTTGAACCAGGTGTGCCATTCTTCAATTTATACCCAAAGCACTTAAAATCAGCCTACTACAGTAGGTGTCACAGCACATGAATGTTTAAAGCATCTCAATTCACAATAACTAAATTAGGGAACCAACCTAGATATCCTTCAACAAATGAACAATAAATCTGTGATATATATATATACACACACACATACACAATGGAATTTTTCTCAGCCATGAAGAAGAATAAAATTATGGCATTTGCAGGTGAATGAATGGAGTTAAATAATGTCATGCTAATCAAAATGAACCAATTATAAAAAAATGCTAAATGTTTTCTCTGTTGTGCAGATGCTCATCCATAATGGTGGGAAGTCTAAGGAAAAATGGAGGAACTTTGCATTTGGCAGAGGGGAGTGATGGAGAAGACCTGGTGTGGAGTGGGAAGGATAGTGGAATGAGACAGACATTATTACCCTATATACATGTATGATTGCATAACCAATGTGATTCTGCATCATGCACAGCCAGAGGAATAAGGTGTGCTCAACTTATGTACATCTAGTCAAAATGCTATCTGCTGTCATGAACACTAATTATAACAAATAAAAAATGTACCATCATTCTCATTCCCCACCCCCATTATATAACGTTCTCCACTTACCAGGGGAAACATTTGACCTTTGGTTTTTTGGGCTTAGCTTATATCACTTAGCATGATATTCTTCAGCTCCATACAAAAAAGTTGGTGTTTGCAATTTAATTCATTTCTAATGTTATCCATTAAATCTAACATCAATATACTTAACTACCTTACCTCATGTATAACTTTCAATATCACTCAATAGAATTCAGTAAGCTATAGTTTAAAGAATAGTGGGTAAAGTTGGAATTCACCTCATTTTCCCTGAGGGAACTTCTGCTCTAACATGAAATTTTGGAAGAGTGAGAATCAGAAGCCATGGCACAGTCAAAGGTGTGTGGCAATATTTTGGTTCAGAGAGAACTGGATGTAAAGTTATTTGGGGGTTGGGGAATTCTATGAGAGAAGGAAGAGGACATGAGTACTGGAATGAAACTAATGCAAAATAAATGTTGCAGCATCTGGGACATGTTCATGAATATCATGATGATTATAGAAACCAATAAATTTTTTATGAGGAGCTTGTAAGAACTAAAAAGTTGTTCCCATGACAATTTTGGTGATGACATGACGTCAATTTGGGAATATAAATCTTTAAGTATATTAGTTACACTGTCAGAGGTTATCAGAAATGTAAACACAAAACTTAGGTTTTATGATGTCATAGATACCCCTATAAGATGTTGTTCAGATGTCTAATGTCATCTGATTTTTTAAAATACCTTTTTATAGGCTCCTCCATGTTTGGAAGAGTTCCCTTTACTTTTGTCCCTTAGGGCTAGATAATCATACTAGCAAACTCACATTAAATCTGTCTATGTAGGAGGTTAGGAATTTGTTTTTAACTTTAGTGTTCAGGTTTTGCTTTTAAACATCCAGCAGACCATTTCACCAGTCTTAAAGTAGGAGTACTGGGTTTTGACTTTAATGCCTATAACTTTGCAATATTTACCACTAGAATTTAATTGGGGTCAGTAGGAGTAATGAAAGTTAGCCCTACATCCTGTAAGTTCTATAGGTGATGTCCTAGTACCTTAAATTAACTCAGGTTGTTCTATTGAAAGTTGTAATTTGTAAGGCACTAGTAGACAATAGATATAAATTTATAAGGAAAATACAAAATTAAATTAACAAGAGAGAAAACACATTTATTTCATATAGTAGCTTTGAACCAAGAAACATAATTTTATATTCTCAAATCTTTATTACAATCTTTAATTTGAAGAACAACAGCTTAGTAAAATGTTTCTTCTAAAACTTATATATTAGAAGATTAATATACTTGGAAAATATTAAATATCAAGTATAGAAAGAAGCCTGCAATAGCATCACAATCACACTCATGTCCTTCAACTAACGAAGTTTAGCTTTTGAAGAAAAATTCAGGATCTTTACTCTAATGTAGCATTCAAAATCAATTGTTGTACAAACAGAGTTGTACAGATCCTAATTCCTTTAAGGCCAGGATTCCTAAATAATATAACTTAACACTCATGAGAAATTATTGTGATTGTGATAGATAAGAGCACATTAATATTTTGAGAAATCCTTGTTACTTCTACACATAGAGGATTAAACTTTGATTTATATCAGTGCATTAATATTTGGCCTTAGAAAGAACCCTTAAGTAACTTCAACTAATTGTGTTAATTAAATATAACCAATAAAGTTGCACACAACTTTTTGAGATTCACTCTCCACAAACTTTCTCTAATTTACTTAGATATTTTGCAACTATTACTTTATTACATGAAAAACTTTCACATCCAGAATCATTACATTTTTTATTTAATTTTCATATATATATGGGAAGGGGCAGGTATCAGGGATTGAATTCAAGGGGCACTCAACCACTGAGCAATATCCTCAGTAATATTTTGTATTTTATTTAGAGACAGGGTCTCACTGGGTTGCTTAGCACCTTACTTTTGAGGGGGGTGACTTTGAACTCAAGATCATTCTGCCTCACCTTCCAGAGCCACTGGGATTACTGGCATGTACCACAGCACATTGCTATATATATATATATATATATATATAGCATATATAGCATATATATATATTGCTATATAAATATATATATATATATTTTTTTAACCTAGAACTTTCTTATATCTCTTTCCTAGATGTTGTCACCTGTTTAAGTTTACAGTTTGAAACAATCCTATATAAAATTTTTGAATTTAGACAAATGATTCCACTTTAATAGACAAAATACTTTGTTTTTATAGAGTATTGAATGAAGCACAATTAAATATTTTTATACTATTTGTATGTACAATTACACTAGATAGAATTTTTTCTCTGGATTTTCTTTAGCGATATCATTCTTCCTTTGGTTTTTTGAGATTGGCTTATCTCACTTAGCATGATATTCTCCAGTTTCATCCATTTGCCTGCAAATGCCATAATTTTATCATTCTTTATGGCTGAGTAATATTCCATTGTATATATATACCACATTTTCTTTATCCATTCATCAATTGAAGGACATCTAGGTTGGTTCCACAATCTGGCTATTGTGAACTGAGCAGCTATGAACATTGATGTGGCTGTATCTCTGTAATATGCTGATTTTAAGTCCTTTGGGTATAGGCCAAGGAGTGGGATAGCTGGGTCAAATGGTGTTTCCATTCCAAGTTTTCTAAGGAATCTCCACACTGCTTTCCAGAGTGGCTGCACTAATTTGCAGCCCCACCAGCAATGTAAGAGTGTACCTTTCTCCCCACATCCTCGCCAACACCTGTTGTTGGTTGTATTCTTGATAATTGCCATTCTAATTGGGGTGAGATGGAATCTTAGGGTGGTTTTGATTTGCATTTCTCTTATTACTAGAGATGTTGAACATTTTTCCATATGTTTGTTGATTGCTTGTACATCTTCTTCTGTGAAGTGTCTATTCATTTCCTTAGCCCATTTGTCAATTGGATTATTTACATTCTTGGTGTAGAGTTTTTTGAGTTCTTTATAGATTCTGGAGATTAGCGCTCTATCTGAAGTATGATTGGCAAAGATTTTCTCCCACTCTGTAGGCTCTTTCTTTGCATTGCTGATAGTTTCCTTTGCTGAGAGAAAGCTTCTTAGTTTGATTCTATCCCAGTTATTAATTCTTGGTTTTATTTCTTGTGCTATGGGAGTCCTGTTGAGGAAGTCTGGTCCTAAGCCGACATGTTGAAGCTCTGGACCTACTTTTTCTTCTATAAGATGCAAGGTTGGTTCAACATCAGGAAATCAATAAATGTCATTCACCATATCAATAGACTTAAAGTCAAGAATCACATGATTATTTCGATAGATGCAGAAAAAGCATTTGATAAAATACAGCACCCCTTCATGCTCAAAACACTAGAAAAAATAGGGATAGTGGGAACATTCCTTAACATTGTAAAGGCCATCTATGCTAAACCCATGGCTAATATCATTCTTAATGGTGAAAAACTGAAAGCATTCCCTCTAAAAACTGGAACAAGGCAGGGATGCCCTCTTTCACCACTTCTATTCAATATCGTCCTTGAAACTCTAGCCAGAGCAATTAGACAGACCAAAGAAATTAAAGGGATATGAATAGGAAAAGAAGAACTCAAACTATCCCTATTTGCTGATGATATGATGGTATACTTAGAGGAACCAGGAAATTCCACCAGAAAACTTTTAGATCTCATAAGTGAATTCAGTAAAGTAGCGGGATATAAGATCAATGCACATAAATCGAAGGCATTTTTATATATAAGCGATGAATCTTCAGAAAGAGAAATTAGGAAAACTACCCCATTCACAATAGCTTCGAAAAAAATAAAGTATTTGGGAATCAATCTCACAAAAGAGGTGAAAGACCTCTACAAT
This sequence comes from Sciurus carolinensis, assembly GCF_902686445.1. Classification (NCBI taxonomy): domain Eukaryota; kingdom Metazoa; phylum Chordata; class Mammalia; order Rodentia; family Sciuridae; genus Sciurus; species Sciurus carolinensis. The sequence goes on from NC_062218.1 coordinate 162,261,329, forward strand.
GAGAACTACAGAACACTAAAGAAAGAAATTCAAGAAAACCTTAGAAGATGGAAAGATCTCCCATGTTCTTGGATAGGAAGAATTAATATTGTCAAAATGGCCATACTACCAAAAGTGCTATACAGATTCAATGCAATTCCAATTAAATCCCAATGATGTACCTTACAGAAATAGAGCAAGCAATTATGAAATTCATCTGGAAGAATAAAAAACCCAGAATAGCTAAAGCAATCCTTGGCAGAAAGAGTGAAGCAGGGGGTATCGCAATACCAGATCTTCAACTCTACTACAAAGCAATAGTAACAAAAACGGCATGGTATTGGTACCAAAATAGAAAGGTGGATCAATGGTACAGAATAGAGGACACGGACACAAACCCAAATAAATACAATTTTCTCATACTAGACAAAGGGGCCAAAAATATGCAATGGAGAAAAGATAGCCTCTTCAACAAATGGTGCTGGGAGAATTGGAAATCCATATGCAACAGAATGAAACTAAACCCATATCTCTCACCATGCACAAAACTAAACTCAAAATGGATTAAGGATCTTGGATTTTCTTGATTTTAGTTATGTCAGAGAAACAATTTCATTTTATACTTTATGAAAACCCATTTAGTGTCTAAATATATTTCCTTCTGGAATTTATGAAATCAAAACTACTTGAATGAAAGTCTCAGGGGGCCACAGGCCCTTGATGGCTGTCAGAGTTATTCCCAACACCACCAAGACTGTGCACCTTTAGGGTTTTTTGAAAGAAAGTTTTCTAGTGTATTTGAGAGTCAAACCTTGAAAAATTGACCTCCAAACATGGAGTTGAAAAACTTCTATAGGTAGATAAAATAAGACTAATCAGAAGAAAATAAATTTAGGCACGAAGGAAGAAGTGTGAATTTACTATAAATCCATGAGCTTAGATATATAGAATATTTTCAAAACAGAAATTCTAAAAAAATACAGTCATAATTGTTCTAGTAAAGGAAGCATGTAGAATCATTTTATCAGATCAGAGTGTAAAAAACTTTTTTAAAAGTTTTTTTTTGTTATTTTTAGTTATATACATGACAGCAGAATGTATTTTGACATAGTATACATGCTTGGAGTATCACTTTCTATTTCTGTAATTGAACATGCTGTGGAGTTACATTGGTCATGTATTCACATATAAACATAGGAAGGTTATATTTGATTTATTGCACTGTCTTTTTTATTTCCATTAACACTCCCTATCTTTGTTCTCTTTTTGTGTGATCCAATGAACTGTACCGACTGTCTGAAGTTAGTGGGAAATATATGAAAGAAAAGCTGGTGTAAACCAAACTATCTTGATCTTTGTTATGTGTAGTAACACAGTTAGTGAAATCACAATTAGTACATTGCAGAAACTATCAATCATTGTCCATTTCTGAGATATTCATATTTCTTGTTAATAATACAAAATGTTCATTTTTCAAACCAGCACCAGCAATGTAGGAGGCCCCTTAGCAACTTATCAAGATCTTCACTCTAAGTAAAATCATAAAGGGCTAGGGATGTGCCCTTGGGTTAAGTCCCTTGAAAAATAACAAACCAAAAACCCAGCAAATAAAACAACAACAATAAACACCACCACTACCAAAAACAGTAAACTGTTGTCATAAGGCTTTAGGAATCAAGGACATATAGATGTTTACTTGTTGATTTCCAATAAATTGAGGGAAATTAAAAGTTGACCTGGGTAAGTCACTGAGGCCAGACAATTACAGTTCATTTTTCCATAATTCTAAAGCATGACATGTTAGGATAGACATCAGAGAATGAAGATATGTGGGAGGAAAACTGCCTAAAAGCTGTCCTGCAAAACAGTCTTGGGGATTGCCCTGACACTGGGCAAATCATGGACATCATAAAACAGTGGTAGCCAATATAGGCCCAGGAGTGCAGGGTGCTTGTCCCCAGTGGACGGATTTCACTGTCAGGACAAAGGTTTTCTATTTCTTCCATGGACAAGGAGAGTCTTCTTATATTATGGATTAAATGTACAGAAATATTACTGTGATTCACTATACATTTTCGGTTATAACTTCTTTGGGATTTGATTTTTATATATTTTAGTAGAAATTAAATTGACTCATATGAAGAGGATTGTATCACAATATGAATCTCAATCAGGGAAATTAGGATAATGATGAAATGCATCTTTCTCATTTCCTTGAGAACAACTGTCTTCCTGTTACTCTCCTCACAGCTTCCTTTACCTGTTTATTCCTGAGACTGTAGATGAGAGGATTCCAAAAGGGAGAAACCATGGTGTAAAAGGCAGAGAGAAGCATGTCCTGGAGTGTGTCAGAGGTTACTGAAGGCCTCAGGTACACACCTGTGCCAGAACTGAGGAAGATGGACACCACAAGGATGTGAGGGGTGTAGGTGGAGCAGGGTTTGCCTGGGGCTTTGTTGGGAACTTTCAGCACAGTTGAAAATATGTGAATATATGACAGGATTATTATTCCAAAGGAGTCACCACCAATTATTATAGTAGAGACAAGCAGAAGGACCATGTTGCTGGTGGTGTCAGAGCAGGAGAGTCTGAGCAGAGGGGACATCACAGAAGAATTGATGGACCACATTTGACTGGCAGAAGGACAGCTGGAAGGTGTTCCCAGTGTGCACACCTGCATACACCAGACCACTGAGCAGGGAAGCCAGGGACATGTGGACACAAAACTCAGGGTTCATGATGATGGGGAACTGGAGGGGCTGGCAGATGGCCACATAGCGGTCCCAGGCCATGATGGAGAGAAACAGCATCTCCACATATGCACAAAAAATGACCATGAAGATCGGGGTTGCACATCCAGCCACTGACATGGCCCTGTTGCCAGGGAGAGAGTTGACACAGGCATTTGGGACAGTGATGGAAATAAAGCACATGTCCAAGAGGGACAGGTTCCTAAGAAGTACATGGGCGTGTGCAGGTTCTGATCAGCAGAGGTGACAGTGACGATGAGCAGGTTCCCTAACAAGGTACCTAGGTATGTCAGTGGAAATACTTTGAAATAGAGTAAAATCATATTCCAGCCATCAGAGAGCCCAGGAGGAGAAATTCTGTTACCATGGTGGAATTGGCAATTTACAGGAAATTCTGGTTGTCTAGAAAGGTAAAGAGATAAGAGAGAGGAAGCAAAGCATGATTAATGCAAATACTTTACATATTCATGTCCAATGTATTTGTTTGTATTTTGCAGTTACTTTCTCTGCAGAGGAAAGGTCACTCTTGGTTTTCTGATTTTTTTTTTAATTGTTTCTAAGGAGAGGGCACCTCTCAGTGCAGGTGTTTAGTTCTGCATTCCAGGGACTGGGTGTGACCTGCAGTGTTGTCCTCAACTCCCCGTCATTCCTCCCTTGACCTCCCAAGACTTTCATGCAGAGCACTTACAGGGGTTGCTCACATCCTCTCCTGCCAGAAAAATTGTCTGACTGCATGTTCATTAATGATTCATAAAATAGACACCCTCATTCCCTTCCATAAAGGCAATTCAACCCTATTTTGTCATTGTATAAAAATAAAAAGTATAACTAATAATTTGAATTGCAGTCGATGTTTAATTTATGTAGAAACTATGTATATTTGGAGTATTTATCACCATGATAAGGAATAATTATTTCTCATGAGGAAAACATTTATGGAATTCAAAATTTCCCATTTCAGTTCCACAAGTCCAGAGTTGTGGTACTCTGAGGTCACCTGACTGTACGTGGTCTCCCCTCAGTTCCCCACTGTCCCTGCTGATCCCCAGGACCTGGGTGGTGCTATCTCATGGACACACATCTTCAGCCAGGCCAGTTGCAGACCCCACAGGGGTTCTACTTTCTTCTCCTACTGATTTGTGTAAGTTGTTTAAAGCCACCAGCTTCCAGCCCAGCTGACATTCTCCTAAACTTTTAATTTTAACCTTAATATATTTTTACTCTGTTTTCAGCACCATGAAAACGAATATTCCACTGTCTATGTAATTATTTGTCCTCTTTTTTTTTTGGAGGTGCTAGGGATTGAACCTAGGCTCTCATGCTTGCAAGGCAAGCAATCTACTACCTGAGATATATCCCCAGCCTGCCCTTTACTTTTTGACACCATCCAGCATATTCCTTTCTTCTCAATGTCATAATTATACAAAATAATATTGAGTGTTTACACTGAAAGGAGGATTTTGCTCATAGTTATAACAGTTCTGCAACAGCTCAGATCTGTTCAATCCTGAGTCAACTACATCATCATTTCCTGTGCCCTCTGGAAACCTGGGTCCTCCTCAGCACCTTGACAGTTTAACCACACTTGCCCTTAGAAAATTAATCCTGATGAGCCTCTCTGGGCTCCTCTGGAAAAATATGTATCTCTCTGTGTCATGTGTGGGTGTACAGACACAGGTAGTTTGGTGTTAATCTTGCAGTGAGTGTGAAATTCAAGTGGTCCTATGCAGTCTACTTGCAGTCTTTGTCTCCCCATCCCCTTTCCTCCCTGACACAAACCTG
>NC_062219.1:1112807-1180853 GCF_902686445.1 Sciurus carolinensis
AGGTGGGTGTGGGTGACGGTGACAGAGAGCTGTCCCAGGTGGGTGTGGGTGACGGTGACAGAGAGCTGTCCCAGGTGGGTGTGGGTGACAGTGACAGAGAGCTGTCCCCAGGTGGGTGTGGGTGACGGTGACAGAGAGCTGTCCCAGGTGGGTGTGGGTGACGGTGACAGAGAGCTGTCCCCAGGTGGGTGTGGGTGACGGTGACAGAGAGCTGTCCCAGGTGGGTGTGGGTGACGGTGACAGAGAGCTGTCCCAGGTGGGTGTGGGTGACGGTGACAGAGAGCTGTCCCAGGTGGGTGTGGGTGACGGTGACAGAGAGCTGTCCCAGGTGGGTGTGGGTGACGGTGACAGAGAGTTGTCCCAGGTGGGTGTGGTGACAGTGACAGAGAGCTGTCCCAGGTGGGTGTGGTGACAGTGACAGAGAGCTGTCCCAGGTGGGTGTGGGTGACGGTGACAGAGAGCTGTCCCCAGGTGGGTGTGGGTGACGGTGACAGAGAGCTGTCCCAGGTGGGTGTGGGTGACGGTGACAGAGAGCTGTCCCCAGGTGGGTGTGGGTGACGGTGACAGAGAGTTGTCCCAGGTGGGTGTGGGTGACGGTGACAGAGAGCTGTCCCAGGTGGGTGTGGGTGACGGTGACAGAGAGCTGTCCCCAGGTGGGTGTGGGTGACGGTGACAGAGAGCTGTCCCAGGTGGGTGTGGGTGACGGTGACAGAGAGCTGTCCCCAGGTGGGTGTGGGTGACGGTGACAGAGAGTTGTCCCAGGTGGGTGTGGGTGACGGTGACAGAGAGCTGTCCCAGGTGGGTGTGGGTGACGGTGACAGAGAGCTGTCCCCAGGTGGGTGTGGGTGACGGTGACAGAGAGTTGTCCCAGGTGGGTGTGGGTGACGGTGACAGAGAGCTGTCCCAGGTGGGTGTGGGTGACAGTGACAGAAAGCTGTCCCAGGTGGGTGTGGTGACAGTGACAGAGAGCTGTCCCCAGGGGGGTGTGGTGGCAGAGTGTGGGAGGAGCTTCCTGGGGAGTGGCAGGCGGGCAGTGCCGGGTGGTAGCTCAGCTGCAGCTCAGTCCCTGTGAGGAGCGGCCCTGTGCCTGCCCCTGCGCCCGGGCCTCTGGCGTGGGCTCAGCCTGTCTTCCCGGTACAGATGGGTGCTTGTCCAACCCCTGCTTTCCCGGAGCCCAGTGCAACAGCTTCCCCGATGGCTCCTGGTCCTGCGGCTCCTGTCCAGTGGGCTTCCTGGGCAATGGCAGCCACTGCGAGGACCTGGACGAGGTAGGTGCTGTCTACATGGGGTGGAGTGCCCGTGGTGCTGAGGGGGCCAGCGCTCACGTCTGCCTTGTCCCCTAGTGCGCCGTGGTCACCGACATCTGCTTCTCCACCAACAAAGTTTCCCGCTGCATCAACACCCAGCCCGGCTTCCACTGCCTGCCCTGTCCCCCGCGCTACAAGGGGAGCCAGCCCTTTGGGGTGGGTCTGGAGGCAGCCAGGACAGAAAAGCAGGTGAGCCGGGCTTGCCTTCCCTGCCGCCATTCCCAGCCCTGCCTGGGCCATCCCAGGAGGCGTCTGCTCCTGCCAAGGCTGGGGCTGCCGGAGCCCCAGGGCACAGGTCTTCCTCTGTCTGGTGTTGCTGTAGCAGAGCACTTATGAGGGAGTAGCAGGGGCAGTTCTGAAGGCCGGGAGCCCAGGATGGACAGTGGAGGACCAGGATCTGGGGATGCAGGCAGACTTGGCACTGAACAGGCAGGAAAGTCCACGACCTCACCTCCCACCAGGTCCAGCCCCAGGGCCAGTGCCGGGGACCTTTTTCCACACAAGCTGTGTGGGGACACATTCAGACCTCAGCCAGCGACAGCACCTGGGAGCCCAGGTGGGCCCAGAAGCAAGGCTGCTGCTGCTGAGGGCCTCCCCGCAGCTCCCTGGGCTGCCCTGGCCCTCCTCCCCACCAGGGCCTGCTGGCGAGCCGAGACCCTCCGTCCCACAGGAGTGTGAGCCGGAAAACCCCTGCAAGGAGAAGACGCACAACTGCCACAAGCACGCAGACTGCATCTACCTGGGCCACTTCAGCGACCCCATGTTCAAGTGCGAGTGCCAGACGGGCTACGCGGGTGACGGGCTCATCTGTGGGGAGGACTCGGACCTGGACGGCTGGCCCAACAGCAACCTGGTCTGCGCCACCAACGCCACCTACCACTGCCTCAAGGTGAGCCCTCTCCTCCCAGCAGTGCCTCCGGGGAGGCGGGGCTGGCCAGTGCCCACAAAGTGCCCCAGATCGCACAGCCGCCAGCTGCGGACGCTCCTCCCACACCCCGCAGTGCCAAAGGGCCCGAGGGTTCCGGAGGCCCTGCGGTTAGCCCTGGTGGAAGGAGTGCCTCCCAGGTTGGTCCTCTCCGTGGGTCCCCTGCCCCCCAGGGACCACCAGCAGCGTGCGCCTTCCAGGGCTGGTTGCTGGAGCCTGGCAGGATGCACCCCAGCACTTGAGCATGGACACACCCAGCACTCGACCTGGAGAGCAGATGAGAGAGTTGGCGAGGCCCACACCTGGCTGGGGGTGCAGAGGCAGGAATGTCCCAGATGAGGTGGCCCCCGTCTCGGCAATGTTCTCCACAAAGACCCAGATGTGCCGCAGGATTAGGAGCAAGGCAGTCCCGGGAGCGCCTGCGCCCTTAGGGTCCACATGGGCTGCATCACAGTGCCAGGGCCCCCGTGGCATTGAACAACAGGAGGTGTCCGTTTGCGGTTCTTGAGCCCCGTGGGGCTAAGGCAGCATAGGCGGCTCCTCGAGAGGCCCAGGGATGACCCTCCCTGCCCTTTTCAACTTCAGGGGCTCCGGGGCTCTTGGGCTTGTGGCCCCGTTGCTCTGGGCTCTGCTGTCCCCACACCACTCTCTGCCCCGTGCTTCCCTGCCACCCCCGGCCTCGCCTTTACTGGGATGCAGGAGACTGTGCTCAGGGCCCATCTGGTGGCCCAGAGCAAGCCTTCTGACTGAGACGCTTAATGACCACGTCTTCCACCATGGGTGACATTTGTTCTTGTCCCATGTGAGGTACACTTGCCCCAGAGCCCAGGAAGTGAGTGGACATTCGGGGAGCAAACGTGGTGCTCCCCAGTGCCCCACGGCATCACTGCAGACTCACGGAGCTGCCAGGAGCACCTCTGAAACGTGCTCCTCCGTCGCTCTTGACCAAGGGTGGCAACGGTGACCCAAGCACAGCTAGAAACGCTCTCTGCCCACGAGGGTGATTCCCAGCCTGCTGCGTCTGCTGGCCCTGCCACCCTTCCTGGCCAGGCCCCTGCTAGGGAACGCCCAGACTTCTACAGACTCGGTGGGAGTGCAGACGGGAGATTTCCAACTCCAAGCAGGCACATCACAGTTCCCTTTCCTCCTCACTCTCTCTCTGTCCACCTGTCTGTCATCTGTACAATACTTGTGAGGACCAAGGACTAGCAGTTAGACTGAAGGAACCACCTCCTGCTCCCACGTCCACTTCCGTGTGGGGTGGGTCTTCCCTGGGTTCCACGTCCTCACTGTCACCTCATCCCCCGGTGCCAGGGCTCTGCATGCAGGGTCCCCTGGGAGGAGCTGGCCCCGCTTCTGCGTCCCCATGACAGGCGGTCTGCATTCCACCTGCTGGTATTTCCAGGGTCTGTGTCTCAGCCCAGAGGAGCTGCAGAAGGCGTTCCCTGCCCGCAGGTGTCCTCGCCCGTGTGAGGAGCCGACTAGGGGAGTGGCATCAGGTCCGCAGCCTCAGGCCGCACTCCCTGGAGGCTCTCTCCTTGGATGCTGCTGGCCCCGAGGGCTGGACGCAGGCCTGGGCGCCTTTCCTCTGGGCCGAGGTCGTGTAGGGAACATTCCCGCCTGTCCGGGACTGCGGCCCCTCGCAGCCTTCTCCTCTGCGTTGTTGGTGACTTCTCCTGGCCCTGGGCTCAGAACACCGCTGCTCTCCTCTCAGCTCCCGGCACGGGGACCAAGTCCAAGGAAAAGCACAGCCTCAGCCCCGCTGCAGGGCCCTGCCTCCAGCCAAGGACCACGTCTGACATCCACGCTGTGGCTCCAGCTCACTGCTGCCGTCCACCTCACCATGGAGACGAGGCTCTGCAGACAGCTTACCGTCACTGCCCCTCTTCCCACAGGACAACTGTCCCCAGCTGCCTAACTCTGGGCAGGAGGATTTTGACAAGGACGGAATTGGAGATGCCTGCGATGAGGACGATGACAATGACGGTGTGAGCGATGAGAAGGTAGGGGATGTGGGCACCACGCACCTGGAGGGCGTGTGGGCACTGAGCACCTGGAGGGCGTGTGGGCACTGAGCACCTGGGAGGGAGTATGGGCACCATGCACCTGGGAGGGTGTGTAGGCACCGTGCACCTGGGGCACAGGGGTGTGGGCACTGAGAACCTGGGGCACAGGGGTGGAGAGGTGGGCAGAGCAGGCAGGTGCACTGGACCTTGCCATACGAATCTGATGCCCACTGAAGGGGCTATTCCCAGGCCTCTGGTAAAGCGCGTCACCTGCAGAAGCGTGGTGTGCTGGTGGGCTCTGCAGCAGGTGTGCTCGCGCCCCACTTCCTTCTGTGTGAACTCCTGTGCCTGCTTCCCACCGCAGGACCAGTGAGAGCCAGCACACCGCCAGAGAGCTCCCCTGTCCTCCGCTGGCCTCGGCTGCCCACAAGCACAGGCAGCACTGCCCCAGGGAGGACCATATGCCTAGGCTTGTGTTCAGCCCTCTCCATGCCTGACTCTCAACTTCCACTCACTCACGCCTCCACTCACTCCTCCACTCACTCCTCACTCACTCCTCCACTCTCTCCTCCAGTCTCTCCTCCTCTTGCTCCTCCACTCTCTCCTCCACTCTCTCCTCCAATCACTCCTCCACTCTCTCCTCCACTCGCTCCACCACTCACTCCCCCACTCACTCCTCCACTCTCTCCTGCACTCTCTCCTCCTCTTGCTCCTCCACACACTCCTCCACTCGCTCCACCACTCACTCCTCCACACTCCTCCACACACTCCTCCACTCACTCCTCCACACACTCCTCCACTCATTCCTCCACTCTCTCCTCCACTCTCTCCCCCATTCCTCCTCCATTCACTCCTCCACTCATTCCTCCACACACTCCTCCACTCACTCCTCCACTCACTCCTCCACACACTTCTCCACTCACTCCTCCACTCATTCCTCCACACACTCCACCACTCACTCCTCCACTCATTCCTCCACACACTCCTCCATTCACTCCTCCACTCATTCCTCCACACACTCCTCCACTCACTCTTCCACTCATTCCTCCACTCGTTCCTCCACTCTCTCCTCCACTCTCTCCTCCTCTTGCTCCTCCACTCGCTCCTCCACTCGCTCTGCCACTCACTCCTCCACTCACTCCTCCACTCTCTCCTGAGCTCACTCCTCCACTCACTCCTCCACACACTCCTCCACTTGCTCCTCCACTCACTCTTCCACTCATTCTTCCACTCACTCCTCCACTCGCTCCTCCACTCATTCCTCCACTCTCTCCTCTACTCCTCCTCCACTCACTCCTCCACACACTCCTCCACTCACTACTCCTCATTCCTCGACACACTCCTTCACTCACTCCTCCACACACTCATCCACTCATTCCTCCACTCGCTCCTCCACTCGCTCCTCCACTCCTCCACTCGATCCTCCACTCACTCCTCCACACACTTCTCCACTCACTCCTCCATACACACACTCACTCCACTCACTCCTCCACACAATCCTCCACACACTCCTCCACACACTCCTCCACTCGCTCCTCCACTCGCTCCTCCACTCCTCCACTCCTCCACTCGCTCCTCCACTCACTCCTCCACACACTCCTCCACTCACTCCTCCACTCACTCCTCTACTCACTCCTCTACTCACTCACTCATTCATGCACTCACTCCACTACTCACCCACTCACTCATCCTCTCACTCATCACTCCTCTTCTCAGTCAGTGGACTTCACCCTGAAGTAGATGGTCCATCATATTTGCCATAGAAATCTCACCCTGAAGTAGATGGTCATCATATTTGCCAGACAGGACAGATGCGTCAATGTCTTTGCTCATGCCTGGTCCAGCTGACTCACCTGTTTTCTTTGTGTGGGTGTTTCAGTCTGCCTGCAGCACATGGCTGGGAGGCCAGCCCACTGACCCAGCACTGCTGTGCTCTTTCTTAAACCTTTCCTTCATGTTCCTAGGACAATTGCCAGCTTCTCTTCAATCCCCGGCAGTCTGACTATGACAAGGATGAGGTTGGGGACCGCTGTGACAACTGCCCTTATGTGCACAACTCAGCACAGATTGACACAGACAGCAACGGAGAGGGGGATGCCTGCTCCGTAGACATCGATGGGGACGGTCAGTTGCTCCTCTTGTTTCCAGGACGCATGCCTAGGTTCATGATGTGAAGTTCAGTCTGGGCAGGGGCTGCATCAAGGACTTGGTGAGTGCAGAGAGATTTGCAACACGTCAGTGCAGCATTTACCTTGGTCTGGTAGGCCTCTAGAGGTGGCTTTCACCACGGGGAAAGAAGACGCAGGTGTGCAAAAGTTTGTGCACCTGCCGCATCCTTACGCGGGGACTGAGCACCTGGATTTGGTCCCTGTGCCCCTCAGCAAGTCCTGCATGGATGCCAGGGTGATGGCATTGGAGACGCCATGCTTCCTTCTGCCTCGTGTTCTGCACTCCACCTGCTGTCCACACTGGCAGGGGACCGAAGGACCCCTCCCTCCTGGCCCTCGGGAGCCCACCCTTATTCTGCCCTTGCATTTTCCCACCTGTGGGGAAGCACGAGGGCAGGGTCCCCTGTCCCTGACCCCTCCTCATAGCCCTGCACGCTGGCCCCCTGCTAGCCTCTCCAGTGCACACCTCTGTTAGAACTCCCACCAGCCGCATCAAGCGGCTCCTGGGGAGCCCCCGGGAGCTGCCTGCCACCTCAGCTCCACCTGCCCGGGTCCCAAGGCAGTTGTTGCAGAGCAGGTGTGCAGTGAGGCCTGGGTCATGTTGCAGGCTGGCTCCAGCCCTGAGCCCTCCTGTCTGTGGGAACGAGCTCCGTGACCCCTGCCTTGTGGCCATTCACTCCTTCCTTAGGAGTTAGTGCTCCATCTGCCTCTGCTTCTCACACTCCTGTCTGCACACCTCGCTCCCTGTCTCCGGCGTCCCCTCAGGGACCATCCTCGGCCCGTCTGACTCACTCTGACCTTCACTGTGCCCCAAAGTGCACTTTGTCATCAGAACTCCTTCAGCCTGTTTCTGCTGCCCTGGCCCCAGGACAGTTAGGTGGAGCCCCACTTCCAACTGGACTGGCCTGCATGCCCTGAAGCCCACATGCTCTTAGCTTTTAGGAGTCTCTTGACTGGACCCTAGGTGACCTCCCAGGCCTGCCCCACCTGGCAGAGGCCCGGCCGAGTCTCCCCGGTCACCTGGGTCCCTCGACTCACCAAGTTGGTGCTCTGCTTTGTCATTGGGCAGCACCTCGTCCAGGGCTATTTGCTTTCCTAGCTCTGGTACTAATTGAATGCGTTGCCCATCTTCAGACTTCCTGAAATAGGGCCTCGCACCTGAGGCCTGCCAGTCCCCGCCAGGTGGTGGCCTGCTTGTGTGCCTGGAGGGCAGGTGCCCCCGACTCAGTGCTTCCTGAGTCTCTCCAGCAGCCGGGCCCTGATGCTGGAGCAAGCCGGGAGGAGCCGCTGTTGCCCACCTGCCCGCAGCCGGCCCGTCTGCACTGGGGCTGTGCCACTGCTGCCCAGTCTGTGGACTTCTCCCCTGACCCCAGGCTTGGCCTTTCACGGTTTAAGTGAAAGCGTGAGTGGCCCAGTGAGAGCAGCCCGCGCTTTCCCTGAGCTCCGCACGAGACGCTTTCTTCTTGCCACGCACAGACGTCTTCAACGAGCGAGACAACTGTCCCTATGTCTACAACACCGACCAGAGAGACACAGACGGGGACGGAGTGGGCGATCACTGTGACAACTGCCCCCTGATGCACAACCCCGACCAGGTGAGGAGTGACTGTGGGCAGGCCCAGGGCCTGAGGGGACACAGCAGCTCTGCCAGCACGTGACAGCACGGCGTTCCCGTCATCTCAGTTGGGACTTGCACGTCTGGGCAGTGGCCTTTCCACGCTTGCTGCAGCTGGACACCCGTTACAAGCATGAGTCTTGGCGCCATGTCCAGGCTGGCCTCTGAAGGAGAGGAGGACGCACCCCCACACGAGAGGCCTGGCTGAGTGGTGGGGGGCTTTTCCCAGAGAAAAGCTCTCCCCAAAGTCCCCCGTAGTGACCGAGTCCCTGCGGGGCTCCAGAGCCCCCTGGCCAGTGGAGAGCCCTCCTCTCTGCAGACCCGAGCCCGCCCTGGGGTCTCTCCCCAGGACCCCCGGCCCTTCCTCCTGCGACCCCGTGTCCACTGCCCTGTCTCGCAGACGGACCTGGACAACGACCTGGTGGGAGACGAGTGCGACAACAACGAGGACATCGACGACGACGGCCACCAGAACAACCAGGACAACTGCCCCTATGTCTCCAACGCCAGCCAGGCCGACCACGACGGCGACGGCCGGGGCGACGCCTGCGACTCCGACGACGACAACGACGGCGTCCCCGACGACAGGGACAACTGCCGGCTGGTGTCCAACCCGGGGCAGGAGGACGCCGACGGTAGGCCAGGCGGATGGCGGGCAGGGGGCGTGGACGGTAGGCCAGGCGGGGGACAGTGGGCGGGGGGCGGACGGTAGGCCCAAGAGGGGGACAGTGGGCGGGGGGCGGACAGTAGGCCAGCCAGGAACGGTGGGCGGGGGGCGGACGGTAGGCCAGGCGGGGGACGGTGGGCGGGGGCGGACGGTAGGCCCAAGAGGGGGACGGTGGGCGGGGGGCGGACGGTAGGCCCAAGAGGGGGACGGTGGGCAGGAGGATGCAACTGTAGGCCCAAGAGGGGGACGGTGGGCAGGAGGATGCAACTGTAGGCCCGAGCAGGGGATGGCCGGGCAGGGGGAGTGGACGGTAGGCCAGGCGGGGACGGCAGGTGGGGGGAGTGGACAGTAGGCCAGCAGTAGGCCAGGCGGGGACGGCAGGTGGGGGGAGTGGACGGTAGGCCAGGCGGGGACGGCAGGTGGGGGGAGTGGACGGTAGGCCAGGCGGGGACGGCAGGTGGGGGGAGTGGACGGTAGGCCAGGTGGGTGATGGCAAGGCACGGGGAGTGGATGGTAGGCCAGGCGGGATGGCAGGTGGGGGGAGTGGACAGTAGGCCAGGCGGGGACGGCAGGTGGGGGGAGTGGACGGTAGGCCAGGCGGGACGGCAGGTGGGGGGAGTGGACGGTAGGCCAGGCAGGACGGCAGGTGGGGGGAGTGGACGGTAGGCCAGGCGGGGACGGCAGGTGGGGGGAGTGGATGGTAGGCCAGGCGGGGTCGGCAGGGCAGGGGACCTAGACAGTAGGCCCGAGCGGGGGATGGCTGGGCAGGGGGACTGGATGGTAGGCCCGAGGCTGCGGAGGAGACTGCCCAGGGCAGCGAAGGTGGAGGATGGCCACTGGGGACCCCAGGCTCTGCCCTCGAGACCCCAGTGGTCTCGCCTGGCCGTCCCAGCCTCTCTCGGGCTTCAGCCTCCTGCTGTGTCCTCCTCGGAAGACAGAGCGGGTGTGCAGGATGTGATGAGGTCGGAGCTGGCATCTGGTCACCTCCTGGACTCTGACGCCTTAGAAAGAAGTAGGTCAGTGCGGAGGCCAGTGAGGGACCAGGAGAACTCCCTGTGGGGAGTGGAGGGGGCCGTTTTGCCCAGCAGCCGCGGTTAGTCCGTGGCCTGCAGCCGTCTTGGCTCTTGAGGCAGGAAGGCCACAGGGTGGACTGCAGTCCTTCATGCTGCATGCACAGCAGACACTGCACGGCTGTGCTCACGGGCAGTGGGGTCACGAGCGAGTGGCTGACGGAGTGGACCCACCGCCTCAAGCCCCTGTGGAAGACGCGCGTCCTCACAAGTGGATGAGTGGTCTTGGGAAGCCAAGCCTCACTCAGAAGCACACGGAGAGACTCCGGGACCCGAGGGCAGCTTCAGGCCCCTGACCGGGCTCCGGGGGGATTCTAGCATGGCGCCAAGGCTAACCTGGATACAAGAGCCTGGGAGCGGGCTTTCAGGGCTGCCCTGCCGGGAGGCGGGTTTCCTGCCCTGGTGGTCCTCACCAGCAAGGGGGCTGGGTGGGGGAGCATGTTAACGGTTTGAGAGGTCTTGCACATGACCGCGTGCCTGGAGCAGAGTCGGAGCAAGTCACCCAACAGGACTCCAGCCAGCCAAGAGTGGCAGGGAGCCGCGCAGCACCCTGCTGTCCAGCTCGGCGTCTCTCCCTCTTCTAAGACAAGAGGCAGCACCCTGGGCTGGTCGACCACGCTGGGCTTCTGTGGTGGCCTCGGACTGGGCAGCCTAAGGTCTCCCGTCCATCTCCCTTTGCCTCCTGAGGGGTATGCAGCCCCCACCCTGCCAGTCTCTTTGAGAATCGGACAAGAAGGTCTCAAGGAAAGGAAGCCCGCCTACCCCTGGGGAAAGTCCTGTTTGGTGCGGGAGCTCTGCTCCAGGTGACGGGACCAGGAAGCTGTGGAGAGCTGGGGTCTGCCGGCCTCTCCTGGACAGCTCCAGGTCTCCTGGCCCTGAGCACAGGTGACGTGTGCAGAGACTGGGCCTGGGCGGGTCTTTCTGAGTGACCCTTTCCAGAGCAGTCCGCAGCGATGTCTGGAGGGTGCAGGACTCCGTGCAGGCTCAGGCTGGACACCTCAGAGCCGGTCCCTGCTCTGCCGTCCTCAGACTTGAGGGGACCAGTGTCGTCCCCTCCCCGCCAGGCAGTGGCAAGCCACCCACGAGTCCCCGTTTCTGATTGTGAATAGGTGACGGGCGAGGTGATATCTGTAAAGACGATTTTGACAATGACAACGTCCCTGACATCGATGACGTGTGTCCTGAAAACAACGCCATCAGCGAGACCGACTTCAGGAACTTCCAGATGGTCCCCTTGGACCCCAAGGGGACCACCCAGATCGACCCCAACTGGGTCATCCGTCACCAAGGAAAGGAGCTGGTCCAGACAGCCAACTCGGACCCCGGCATTGCTGTAGGTGAGCATGAGAGCTGGCAGATGCCACCAGGTACCCAGAGGGTACTGCCAGGTCTTGTGGGCGGGCTTAGCGTGACCCTGGCAACAGGCACGGACTCGCTGGGCCTGTGAAGCCCTCTGCCCACGCGCCCTGGACAGGAGCGGGTGCCTGAGTGCCCTGCAAGCCCTCTGGTCCCCTCACGCCACACAGTGAAGACTGTGCCCACGAATTGGCCCTGGGAACCCTTAAATTCCACACTGATGGATGTCACAGCGAAGAACCTGGCTTGAAGGACAGAGGAACATCTGCCTGGTGGCTTTAGGCAGCTGTCCGATGGCTGCTCCGCTGCCTCTCATGGAACCCCCGTGTCCCTTGGTGTCCAGGCTTCGATGAGTTTGGGTCGGTGGACTTCAGCGGCACGTTCTACGTCAACACCGACCGGGATGACGACTACGCGGGCTTCGTCTTTGGCTACCAGTCGAGCAGCCGCTTCTACGTGGTGATGTGGAAGCAAGTCACCCAGACCTACTGGGAGGACCAGCCCAGCCGGGCGTACGGCTACTCCGGGGTGTCCCTCAAGGTGGTCAACTCCACCACAGGCACCGGCGAGCACCTGCGAAATGCCCTGTGGCACACAGGCAACACGGAGGGGCAGGTGAGGCCGGCAGCCGGCGCCAGCCCCTGGACACCGCCTGCAGTCCCGCCCACCCCAGGACGCCCTGCCCTCGTGAATTCTGACCCCCGTGGCAGACATTTTAGTGACCACTGCCAAGTCCTGCTTCCTCAAAGGCAGCACACCTGGTGTGTCCATGAACAGGATGGTAGCCCTCCTGCAAATCACACCTACTTCCACTGCTTACAGGCAGGGAGGACTGAGTTCCAAGCCTATAAGTGTTTTCCCCAGTCCCAAATTGAGAAGGCAGAAGGTTCTGAATTTGGGTCCGTGACGCCTTGCTCTGACCACTGAACCACACTGTACAGTGTCGTTCCTTAAGACCCGCAGGGCTGTGTGAGACACACGTATCTGAGTGGCAGACCGGGTGTGGTGGAGGCTTGGCGTGCCCAGTGGGCTGAAGGCTGACCTTTGTCCCCTCAGGTACGCACCCTGTGGCACGACCCCAAAAACATTGGCTGGAAAGACTACACTGCATACCGGTGGCACCTGGTTCACAGGCCGAAGACGGGCTACATGAGGTAAGGGAGGCCCAGGGCCCGCTGCCCTCCAGGATGAGTCCCGCTGCGTGGCAGGGGTGTCCGCAGCAGCGATGCACAGGGAGTGCTGCGGGTTCTCCTCTGGAGCCAGCTCTGGACGGCCTCTGCAATAAGTAATGTGTCTCTGCAACACATCATTTATTTTCAAAACCTTGGAAAGGAGAAAATAAAACTTGTCTTGTTAAAATAGCTTGGCAAGAATGGGCATCTTCCCTCCCGAGGGGTACCTGAGGCCACTGCAGGAAGGCAGGAGCTTCTTCCACGGCAGAGATCCCTGGTTATTCCTTACTTCTGACCTGTGCCTGGCTGAACCCAGACACGTGTTTGAGTAAAAGTGTCCACAACTCTCAAGCCAAGAGTCTGTTCTCATAGCCTAGCTGCAGACTGCATTTGTGATAGATTTTGATTAAAATGAAATGGGCACTATTTAAAATAATATCTTGCAAAATTAAGTGATGCAGTTGGATTCTGGTGTTTTTGTTGTTTGTTTGTTTGCTTGTTTTCTGCTGTGCTGAGCCCAGGACCTAGTACCTGCTTGGCAAGTCCTCAGCACTGAGCTCACTGCAGGCCCACTGAGATTTGCAGAGGCCAGGAGCACAGGCCCTTGGTGTAGGTGGGGTGCACAGCCCCATGGAGGGACACGGGGTTCTCCTGTGGGAGCACCCGCAGGTCAGGCTGCACAAGGCAGGGACAGCAGACCTGGTGCTGCTCTTGTACCACTCTCCTGGTGGGGAGAGGCCGGTGGTCTCAGGGTGTGAGCGTGAGATGAAGGCCGCTGGAGCTGGAGCTCAGGGGTGGGACCCTCGCCCTCCAGACTGCTTCGGCTCCTGGGGCAAAGCCCCTCTGGAAACTGGTGTTGTGGGCAAACTCCCTGTGACCCTCGCTTCCCAGAGCTCGACTTCTCCTCCCTGACCTCATTTTCAGAGTCCTAGTGCATGAAGGGAAACAGGTCATGGCAGACTCGGGACCAATCTATGACCAAACCTATGCCGGGGGACGCCTAGGGCTGTTTGTGTTCTCTCAAGAGATGGTCTACTTCTCCGACCTCAAGTACGAGTGCAAAGGTGGGTGCGCACCACCGTCGGCTCCCACTACAGGAGCCGCGCCCCAAGCAGCAAACCCATGGGAAGCCACGCCTCAGAGCCTGCCTGCTCCTGACATGGGGCTCATGGGGGAAGCTTAGTTGTGAGTTTTGTGATTGTCATTGTAGTTTTGAGCTGAATTTGAAAGCACTTGGTAGGACAAACTCTTTTGATTATTCATAAGGTTTTACCCCATGAACTAGAGCCCATAGCTTGAGCACTGTTCATCTCTCTGAGCCTCTAAAGGCATTTCAGATTATTGTCTTTGCTAAAAATTGAAGAAATGAAGGGAAGAAGAAAGAAAGGAAGGAGGAAGAAGGAATAAAGGAGGGAGGGATGGAGAAGGAAGGGAAGGAAGAGAGTTTCTTTCTAGTTATACATCCAGGAGTGTATTTGAATCGAAATATCATAAGCCTGGAAGGGAACTCGACTATAGTCTAGTCAAACCCCATGCCTTCTACAGTTGAGGTAAGAAAAGCTCAGAGATGCCTCTCAAAGGCCACACACTAAACACACATACAAAGCAGAAAGAAGGGAAGATGAAAATTCTTTCTCTTCTTGCTTCTAGTAAAGTTTCCTTTTCATTATATTAGGATGGCATTGAGGACATTTCATGTTTCCATTTATACAGCCACCCATTCATCCATTCATACATACATACGTACATACATACAAACACCTGTGCATCCATCCATCCACCCATTCATTCATCTATCCATCCATCCACCCACCAATCCATCCATCCATCATTCATCCATCCATTCATCCACTAATCCATCCATCCATTCATCCACCAATCCATCCATCCATCCATCCATCCATCCATCCATCCACCCACCCACCCACCAATCCATCCATCTTTCCATCCACCCACCCACCAATCCATCCATCTACCCATCCATTTATCCTATTAATGTCATTTTAAAATTAAAGCAACAACACATGAGGTTGTAGGTAAAACAGAATAGAAGACCTCTGTGGTCCAGTAGCCCTAACTCTGCTTCTTGCTTTTCTTCCAGATGCCTAGATGACGACGACAAGACTTGCCACATTTCCAGCAACGTTCTGCAAATGCTGTTTCCTGGACACTTGGTCCATCCTGGCACCTGCAGCTTCTCTCTCTTTAGCAGCATTTCCTGTTCTTCTACCCTAACTCTGGTCCATTCTTCACCTCGCGCATCAACCCCAAGTCCATGTGCCACTGAGGACAGACATTGACGGAACCCAGAGAGGAACACCTGACCCAGTGCGGGCGCGTGGCAGGAGCGTTGAGACTCCACGTGGAGTGGAGCTTGAGCATGACTGCATTGTCTTTTCTTGTTTGTTTAAAAAGAATGACGTTTACATTTGAGATGCACTTACTGTATTTATGTGTGTATGGAGGTGAAGGGGATCCTGTGCATAAGTCAGTAACATAAATTAAGCATGAAAAGTACTTCTCAACCACGTCCAGTGCTAGCGTTGTTGCTGTCCTTGGGTTAGTGCTGTCCACTGACACACCAACCCCTGAAGTCCATCAGAGGGAGGGTCAGGTAGGTACGTGGGCTGGTCCAGTGAGGAAGAGTCAGCAGATGCTCGTCACATGAGCTTCAGCTGGCATCCATGATGCAAGGTGCTGAGCACCCAAAATATGGAAAACCATTCCAAAAGCAGACAGGTACCTTCCTGGCCCACAGTGGATGGCCTCACACTTGGTGGGACACCAAGAGGGACTGTCCCTGAGAAACGGGCTTTCCATGGCTCCAGCTGGGGCCTGGTAGAGTCTCCTTAGGGCAGAAGTTCAGCAGAGCCAGTGCCTCTGCGCAGCTGCTAGTCCTGCTAGGCAGCATGCGAAGTGCCCGGCCAGCATGACCGGTGCTGTTCTCTGCACTGGGTTGCTGCTTGGCTTCTGCCTGGTCCCTGCTACTGGGGAGAAGCCAAGCAGGCGAGCCAGTCAGCACGTGCACTTGGGTGCCCGACTCAAGTTCTAGGTTTTGGAAACTGGGAGAGTTGCTTTTATCCAACTCTGTAACACATTTTGTTAAGGTTCCAGCTGTAAGTGTTTTGCCAATATTTATTAAGTGAATAAAAAATGCACTCCAGCCACCAATAACTTATTTCAAACATTTTGAGTAACATGTATGTAGCATAATTTCAAGAAATAAACATGTAACAGGATGTAATAATATAAAGACACACTTGCAGCCAAATACCTGCTGTCTAAATTTGAGGCTTTGTACTGTAATTCTGCATGTTAAGGCCTGGTGTGAGATGCCGGGTGAACAGGAAGGAAGCCTGAAGGGCCAGGGCCTTAACATACACTGCTTCCAGTGGTTTTCAAGTCAACATTTTTTACTGTTGCCTGCCTGTTGTACATAGAATTTTTAAAAATTTGAATGCTGAAGAAAATTCAGCGGGGGTCTTGCCAGACACGCCCAGTCATCAGTCACACAGCAATGGACCCAACTCGACTTCTGGCTGTGAGCTGCAATTCCCCTGCAGGAATTGGCTTTGCCCACCCCCCGGTGAGTGGAGAGCTCATCTGTCTGCCTGGCACGGGGCAGGGTCTCCCTTTCTGTCCATGTGGTTGTGTTTCTGTGTCTAATAGAGGAACCCATCACTCTTGTCTCAACTAACACGCTTCATGTTGATACCACTTCATTTGCTGCTTCCTTCGAGCTGATCACCCTGTTTGCTGCACTTCCGCTTGTGTGGACGTGTGTTCCTAAGATCGGCAAGGGCTGGGAGACATCATTAAATGTGATGCTGTGCAGAGCGTGTGTGGGCTTCTCTTGGGGCTGGTTGGGTGGCGAGAGGGTGTGGAGAGGAGGATGTGAATACCCAGAATGTACCATATGATATTGTAAATTATTTATGTCTTTTTTAAAAAAAAAGAAAAAAAAAAACCTTTTCATCTAGGTTAATGAACTATTTGTTTTGCAAAAGACTGTAAATATTTATTTATTTGTTCACATGATCAAAATTTCATCACTGAAACCCTGCATTTAGTTAGAGCCTCATTTTTATACTTCAAAGATCAACAACCGGAAATAAATTATAAACAAGGTTTTCTATAAATGAATCTCTCTCCCTTTTTTAAGAAGTATTAGCAGGGCTTCTGCTGGGGGGAAGGGAGAAAATTCCAAACAAGGAGCACTGAGGTTTTGCTTCCCACAGAGTGACAGGCGTCACTGTCACAGGCTCCTGTGACCTCAGGCTCGTGGTCCCCGCGGAAGGCCCAGGAGCTCTAGGTAACCCAGGACTTTCCCCTCAGGGCCTGCAGTGCAGCCCAGCAGCCCGGCTCCTCCCATGGCTGGTTTGGGGTCTGACAGGACAGGAGGCTGCAGTGCTTCCGGGGCCCTCGCACTCACGCAAGCTGATTTGGGGTGTCTGAGGGTCATGGTGGAGTCCAACCTGGATGGAAGACAAGCGAACAGGACAGAGACAACGAGGGAAGGGAGAGAGGCTGCAGGGAAACATGCCCTGGCTGAAAAAAGCAGAAGCTGGAGCCGTAGAGGGTCCTCGAGCAACTGGGCCAGGACGGAGGTGCCGCCGACACCCCAGCTGTGGGCGGGTGGATGTGGCCTACCTGTGGAGGACAGGCTGGGCCCCTGTGCACAAAGGGACTGAAGAGCCGGGAGACAGAACAACGGAGGGAGTGATTCCGGCTGGACTGGAGCCCTGGAGGGAAGCTAAATGCATGTTTTACCCAAGAAACACAACGTACCTGCAAGTGCTTGGTGCTGCTGGGAGGTCAGGGCTCTCCCCATGCAGTGGTCTGCCCTGTGTGGACAGCACTGGTCTCTGCCTGATGGCTGCTTCCCTCTCAAGCCTGGACTGCAGGTCAGAGCTGATGTGCTGTGTCTGTGTTGGACCCAGGGCGAGGCGTCGCTGGACGCTGGAGCTTCCTGCCAGGGATGTGGCTGCCGTCTCCACTCTGCTGCTGTCTCAGCCCCGCTGTCCGTGGAACCTCACACACGCCCTCAGTCTGTGGCCCCCGAGCAGAGGCTCCAGGGTGCTGGAGTCTGCCTGCTGGACCACTGTGGTGCTGAGAAGTGGGTCTGGGTCAGAACCACGTGGAGTGATGGGTTCATGCACTGACAGGCTTTCTTGTTCCTGCCAGGAGGTCACGGTGGCCAGGAGGGAGAAGCTTCCAGAGTGGAGCTGCAGCTTGAGCCCAGCTGCCCACGTCTCCCGGCTACAGCCTCTCCGTGGTTTCTCAGGGTCAAACATCTCAGGCAGGCTGCAGTCAGTTGGTCCAGTGTCACGAAGAGATGTTCGCAGGCCAGGATCAGAGAGGTTCCCAGGTTTGCAGGCAGTAAGGTCTGGGGGAGGCGGGTGCCTCTCACCAGCAACAGGGCCGGGAAACCATAGGGAAATGGAGGTGGCAACTCCTGCATCGGGGATTTTGCTGAGGCCTGAGAGGGGGCTCAGAGGAGATGTCCAGGACCAGGCCCTCCTGGGATCTCCCGTGGACCCACGGGCTGGCACCCTGGGCCCAGTGCAGTCACGAGAATGACTCCGAACACCCTGGCCTCATCTCCAGCCTCCCCAGGCAATCGGCTCTGCTCCTGGGGAAGCAAGCCGCCAGAGCTCACGCTCAGGGACCTTAGCTCAGGAGTCCCCAGGACATTTGTGCCAAGAAGTCTCAGTTGTGAGACACCAGGGCAAGCCCCAGGCACCCTGGCCCTCTGCTGCCCCTGCAGAACATGAAGATAGCAATTTTGTCCTGGGTACCCTCTGGTTCCACCTGAGTGCCCAGGAGTTCCCATACAGTTGGCACAGAGTCCTGGGCAGCCATTCTTGCCTGGTCACCTCAAAGGTCTGCCATTCCTGGCAGCCATAGTGGGACCCTGTCACTCACAGGCTGCTCTTGGCGGTAAGTCTCATGGACACTTGCCATGCCCAGACCACTTTCAATGCAGCGTCCTGTCCCTCAACACACCAAATGTGTCCTGCAAAGTGATATTTCCAGGACTTGGTTTCCAGCAAGACATACTCTCCACAGGCCTGGACTCCATGGGGACGGGTCTAGGCTGAGTACCACATGGACAGACATGAGAAGTCTGTGTGGTGAGCACCTGTCCTGTAGGACGGGAGGGGCCCTCACATCTCCTGCCCTACCAGGGCTCTGGGACTTCAGCCTTCATTCTGCAAGGCGGACTCTTTTCTGTGGTCACTCTGTGTACAAGCGGCCATGTGATTGCAGGAAAACCGCACTGTACAGTGTGATCCTGTGTGGGAAATGGGGAGGAAGAGAAAGGACGAGTGTAATAAAACAATCGCATTCCAGCTTAGAGCTGCTCATTTGCTCTCAGGTTGTTTAGTGTTCATTTACATTTGTTCCATCTGTCAGTGGATTTATTTTTCCCTCTGCAAAAATCCTCTTCTTATGCTGCCTTAGGATGGAGACCACAGGACTCTTCCCATTTGAAACACGGAAGAAAACTCCCTGGGGATGTGGGAGGGGCCGGAGAGGAAGGTGGGTGCTGCTGCCTCCCCGAGAGGCCCACCTCGAGGCCGAGCACAGCACCAGCAGAGCTGCGGGGGCTTCTGTGGTCCTGAGACCCAGCTGCCCCGCTGTGCTCTAGCCGCTGCCCAGGGCTCCCTGACATGTGACCGAAGGCACATGGGTCTGCGGGCTTCTGGTAGTGGCTCTGCTGGCATTGTTTCCTGAAGGGGTGGCTTCCCTCTGGAGGGGACCCTGTGTTTTGCAGGATGCTTCCAGGGACACCACAGGGCGCAGCGTGTGCACGTGTGCATTGCCTGCAAGTGTGCATGCCTGTGTGAGCACGCTCCCAGCAGCTGTGCATGTGCTCGGGGTGCCTCTGTGTGGATGATTCCCTGGGATGGACACCATGCCCACCCGAAGGTTGCGTTTGGAAACTGAGTCCCTGTGACTCCTTCCAGTGCTTTCCAGAGAAGCAGAAGTTGAGAACACTTAGCTGTAGTCCTCACGGTTGGCTGCACCAGGTTCTGGGCATGTGGGGTGCTGAGCACTTCGTCTCATCCATCGAGGTCAAGGGGTCTTTCCTCTGGACAGCATGCTGGACAGCCAGCTGAGGGTCATCTGGAATTTTTTCTGAGAATTCCATCTCTTTTCTGGTTTGGCTGCTGGAATCTGTTCTTTTCTGCCAGAATAATCATGCTTTCCTTGACAGGAAATGAGGGATGTTAGCTCCCCTTGGGGTTTGCAGTGCTGCTGGCCTGGCCTGGACTCTGTTATGCAGACCTGTGGACAGCTCAGTCCATCTGCCTCACCTCCTTCTTCCATGCTAGGAGGTGGGTGAGGGCCCTGCGACTGGTCAGAAGGATGGTGCTGGCCTGTGGAGAGAGCGCATCTGGCTCTCCAGGAACTCAGAACTTGGTGTGTCCAAAGGCCAGAGGGTCTCATTGCTGTGCTCCACCCAACTGCATCCAACACGCTGTCAGCATGACCTGTGCCCTGGGGCTGCTCTGCAGAGCTCCACAGTGCTGCTGAGGCGGGGGGCGTGCGTCTCTGCTGGGCAGAGGCCTGGAAAAGACCACATGTGACCACACCATGAGCCCAGTCCTTTTGGGTCCATGGCTGGCCAGCACCATTTTGCCATGTGGTCAGCACATTTGCACGTGATGAGGGTGGCCTGCAGGTCCCTCAGGGAGGAAACCATCTCCTCCGGGTGTCGAGTCCCAAGAGCAGCCTGCAGTGTGAAGCAGCCTTGTCCTTGGGGTGCTGACCCGGAGAGTCTCAAAGGAGTGTTGGTTTAGCCCAAGTCACATCCATGAAGGAAGGCAGCAACCCCACCGAGGGCCGGGCCGCGCCTGGCGGAGGTGCCGCGCTGACATGCTCTGGAACAGGAGTCCCCTGGCTGCGGAGAAGCTGCACGCCAGAGACGAGACTCGCAGCTCCCTGGGTGAAAGGCTGGGTTGCAGTTCCGCAGTGGTTGGGTGGGCACACGGGGCACAGGCTGAAGTCTGCAAAGCTCAGGACACGCCAGGAGGAGGACGCTCTCGAGTCCTGTCCTTGTGAAGCTGACCGCGGGTGCTGTGGCGGTGCTGCCTCTGGCGGGTGGAGCTGTCAAGGAGCCTCTCCTGATGTCGCCCCTTTAAAATAGGAACTTCCACGGGGTCCGCCAGGAGTAGAACTGGGCCCAGGACTTTGGAAGGACAATGTGGTCATCTCCACAACCCAAGCACTCGGAGCACTTGGCCCTCCACTCAGTGGCCAGGCATGTCCAGCTCTGGCTGTGGACAGGCCCTGGGATGGTCTTCGAGACACTGACAACTGCAGGAGGCTCTGAGCAGGAATGCAGGTGGGACGCAGAGTCCCGCGTGGGGAAGGATGAGGTAGCCGTGCAAGTGTTTCCTCCCCGAGTGAGAAGTTCTGAACGGGATGCTGAAGAGTTTAAGCAACACGCAGACCTTAGTCAAAGTGTCCTGGGTGTGGCCTGGCAGAGGACTGCCCCTTCACGAGCTCCACTGGGCTCCGGGGTCACCGGGCTGAGGGAAGGACAGGCTCCTGGTGGAAGGAAAGTGAGCTGTGGGCAGAGGCTGCAGCGGAGAGTCGGGAGGGCTTCACAGCTGGGCGCCCAACCGGGTGGCTCTCTGGGTACCAGGTGGCCACGGTCTTGTCATTACGAGAGGGAGCAAAGCCCTGGCTTGGGTCACCCCATTTACTCTGGAGGTGGCCCGGGGTGCTGGGCACAGGACTAGGCAGCAACAGGAGCCAAAGGGCACATCCCCAGCTGGCTACTGCTGGCATGGGAGCTCTGCTCCCCGAAGACGCAGCTGAGGGTGGTGTTCACCTGTCAGCTCCCCTACCCCTGTGCCTTGAATTGCCTTGAAATCCTGGGTTGCTTCTACCTGTGGGCTGATCGAAATGAAGGAGAACGTGAGGCAGGAAGTGTGGGGGGCATTCTGTACTGGAGGTGGGAGCTGTCGGAGTCAAGGACTGCCCAGGATGCGGGGGCTTGGGTCAGAGCCAGTGGACGCTGAGCTGTCTACCTACCACCGCACACCCTCAGGGCTGGGCTCTTCTCCACCACACCGAGACAGACGGCCTCCAGACAAACGGCCTCACCCCTCAGAGTTCCCAGCTGCCTTACACATTGCGTGGAGATTCCCTGGAAAACATGGAGTCTGTTTCCGAAGGGAAGCCCAAAGAGGCTCTGCATTATTTGTTGAGGAATATTGATCCCAGAATGAGGGACATGAACTGATTTCAGGCAGCAAGAATTGTAATGCCACCGGTGTACAGTGTCACCTGTCAAAAGCTCTAATTTTAAAACTTCTTTCCTAAGGCAAGTAACACCCCGACCCCCGTGGTGCTGACTGCCTCCCTAGTAAAGGGATTTGTGTAGCACAGACCTGGTTAAGGAAAGTCGCCAAGACCTCTACAAAAGCGAGCGGACTTGGCAGCTCTTGGAGGCTGGAGCCGGGTGGTTCCTGCCTGTGTCCAGCTGTGCCTGGTTCCTTGGAGTCGTTTCTTCCCCCAGATCCCCAGGGCCTCTTCCCAAGAGGCCTGCAGGCAGTCTGCAGGGAATGAGGCAGGAGTGCTCGCTTATCCTGTGCTTCCCTTTGTGTGGGGCCCACCGTGGATTGATGTGTCCCGTGTCCTGCGTGGGAACAATTCCCCAGTCCACATGCTGCTGACCTTGGAGGGACAAGGCATGCCTGGCTGGCCTGCTCCGTCTGTCGGGGTGGAGGGTGCCTCCGGCCTCTACGGAGGGTGCCCATGGACACAGGGCAGCGCTGGTGAGGAGCCAGGAGTGTGGTGGAGAAGGGAGGTGGGGGAGGAAGTGTAGGTGGGTTCACAGGGAGCAGGGGCGACCTCAGCAAGGGAAGACTGGAGGGGAAGGAGGAGGCCGGGCAGACTCCAGTGGAAGGATGGGGCCTGGGGGACAGGGCTCCCCCCAAGGGGCTGAGGGAGGGCTTGGCCCCGGGGCTGTGGGCTCAGGGGCTGAGCCAGGTGTCCTGGGGCAGCGTGGGGCGGGCCGTGTCTCCTCGTGGAGTTGCAGAAGGGCCAAGCGTGGGGTGGCTCAGCTCAGACACAGGCGCCAAGGCAGAGGTTCCAGTGGGGCTCCAGGGTGAGCAGGAAACACTGCGGCTCAGCAGAGGGTGGTCATCCTTGTCCCCCGCGCCACCCCTCCAGATGCTGTGTGTTTACCGTAGCAAGCGGGAAAGTGATGGAAAGGGAGATCGCTATCAAGACATCCCGGATGAAGAGGAGTGCGCCTGGAGCTAGGTCCAGCGCAAGAAGGAGCACCGTCCGCGGGCTTATTCTCTCACTTAGTTCCAATCGCAAGGCAGCTGGTCCAAGGAGGTGCACTGGCCCTTCTGCAGGTGGAGACAGCAAGGGGCTGAGGGAGGGCCCTGGGCTGCGAGTCACAAGCAGCCCTTCCTGACCCTCAGACACTTAGGTCGCCCTCTGTGACCTTTCCTTTAAAACACAACAACCAAAATGACTTCAGCGCTTGAACGAAGGCGACTCTGGTAAAAGGCAGCTACTCTCTCAGGAAGCACAGCCCTCAGACCCAGACGGTCACCGGCTCGGCCACTCTGGCTCAGCCACTAGCTCTCCAGCAGGCCCACTCCTCACAGTGCAGGGGCCTTGCAGGTGGACAGACTCAGGTGCCCACCTGGGCCAGTCCACCCTCTTGCTCCTTCCTGCTTGGAACCTGGACATTTTCCATGAACTGACCAGCATCGGGGCCAGCTTGGGTGTTGGAGAACCTGCCTACTTGCGTGGCCTGGCTTTGGAAGGCATGCGTTTTTCTGTGACTTCGGGTTTATGTCAGCGGTAGCCCCTGTGATGTGGCTTCTTTTGAGTCTGGGATCCCTCGTGGTTGGGCAGGCTGCCCCTTTCCATGTCTTCATCACGGTAGCCGCAGAGTGGAACTCTTTTCATAGGGTGTCCTGAAGTAGCCTCAACCTCTAAATCCAGCATTCCTATTCAAGGAAAGCTCTCAACCCAAAAGGAGCTATTGCCTTTCTTTGCCAAAACATGGCTGAAAAATACTTCTTTGAAAAAAGTCAGCAAATTGTTTGTGGTTCTCTTAATGGCTGGTAAGACTGTATCTAGCCTTTACTTGATTGTGAAATAGAAAGTCAGCCTTCACCTTCATGAATTTCATCAGACTCCAGGATTCCAAGTTTCCCAGAAGAGCTCACCCCGACACTCCAGGCCAGGAAGCAGCCAGCCGTGTCCGCCTGGACGGGTTCTGGCCACACAGGCTCCCTCCAGGACGCCCAGACTCTCCCTGCCTCACCCAGGGGCCGTGGGAGATGGCAATGGCCCACCAGAGAAGGGCTGGGAGACAGTCCTGACTGCGGTCAGGACTAGTCCGAACTCAGTGACTCCAAGAGACGCTGGGCAGGAAGGATTGCCCCAAAAGGTGTAGTGCTGGGCTCGGGGCTGGAGAGGCTGGTGAGGCTGGGGCGAGGCTGGAGACTCGGGCTTCCTGAGCAAGGCTTGCTGTGTGAGGGGGTAAGGCCGGGGCTGGGACGGGGAGGGAGTCCAGCAGCGGAGGAACGGCCACACCTGGACTTGGAGACTCTGATGAATGGCAGAGATGGCTCCCACTGCGTCCCAGGCCCTGCAGGAAGGTGGGCACGCGGGGCCCTCCTGGTCTTCTGCTCAGAGGGTCATGGAGAGAGAGCAGGGGCTCCTCAGGCTCCTCCTTCCTTGCTTACTCCAGAGGGTCTTCCACACAGAAGCAGCCCAGCATCTGACGGACTGCAGCACCCACAACTCGGGAAAGGCCGAGAAGGCAGTGCTGTGGGCATTGCCAGGCAGCATGCCCCACAGAGTCCCTGAGGGCAGCAGGAACCCTGTCCCTGGGTCTGTCTGTGGAGGGAACCATCACGTTTTGATCCTGGTCAGCAAAGTCCTGGGTGGTCATGTGCAGACAGTAAGCGCAGCGAAGGGGCCCCTTCGGTCACCCCATGAGGACTTGGCAGTTGGCGGGGTGGTTCGCATCCAGCACTGCATCCCTGTGCTGCCGGCCTGGGCTAGACACTACCTCTGGTACCACGGCTCCTGCAAGTCCATTGGTACCACACCCAGGCCTGGTCAGAATCGGCCACGGGCAGATTCCAGACGGGTGGACATCAGGCAGGGGAGAGCCAGCAGTCAGAGTCCCTCAGAGTCCACCCCTTGCCCATGATAACCAACCAGGCTCCCGAAGCCAGCCTGTGGGGCTCTGGTGCCCCTCTGCGGTCTGCCGAGCATTCTGCCCATACTCAGTCTCTGAAGTCTGGCACTCAGCCTTAAAACTGAGGAGGCTCCTTCCCGGGTCCTGGACTCTGTGCTCCAAGTCCCGGGGGTCAGTCTGCGGCTCCAGTGCACTGGCCCCCTGCAGCGCCCCCACCAGACCCTGCAGCAGCCTGCACGCCTGTGCTTCTGGAAATGCAGAGCTGCATGCTGGAGGCGATCTCGTCCCCCCACCTACGGTCAAGGAGGCAGCAGTCTGGAGGCCTGAGGACTTCCCTCCAGGGCTCCGAGCACAGGCCGGGCTGGAAGCACCAGGTCCTCAGTCCAGCCTGATGCTGCCACAGAACAACAGGTGGACCTCATCCGGATGGAAAGGTGGACATCAGCATGGAACAGAAGGCAAGCGATGGAGGAAGCCCAGCTGCGGGCACCCACAGGGTCCTGCTCGAGCAGCTGGCCCTTCCTGCCTATCCGAGGCAGGAGCTTCGTGCTTCTTCCCTTATTTCACATAAAACTGGTTCCCTTGGTATTTTCCTGGAAACAAACCAAATCTTAGGCTTAAGATGCTTCTGTCCATTCCGGACCCAACACACAACACTAGCTTCCAGTTAACTGCAGATTTAACACACGTAGGGCCGCTTTACAACTCCTTCAAGGCTGACCTCGTGATTCCACGTCGACTGGGACAGGAGGGATGACAGCTGGTAGGCACCGCACCTCCTGGACAGGTGCAGCCACGGGAGCAAGGCGCGTGCTTCCTCACCCACCCGGGCACGGCGAGCACGCACTAGCAGGGAGCAGGGCTGCAGGATCATGAAGCCGCAGTGCAAGCCTGTGCCCACATCAGCAAGCGCCTGAGAGAGGAGCCCACGCCCTGTGGGGGTGACCTCAGAGCAGAGGAGGGAAGGGGCACCTACTTTCCGAGGACAGCCTTGGGGCAAGGTGCCCAGGGAATTGGCCCACCTGGTGCCAAGAGCCAGACCAGTGAGTGTGGCCCCAGCACAGTCCTCCAGAGGTCTTCCAGTGCCCAAGGACAGAGAGGGACACTGCCTGGACCCTAGGCGCTCCTCGGGCCGCTGTGCCTGTTTCTGTGTGGACCTGCTTTTGTAGGGCCAGTGCAGTCGCCTGTGTTCAGATTTTGATAACTTTGAAAACTACATTCCCGTCTCCTCGGCCTCTCCTTATGTGGGAAATGGTGAGCATCATGGAGCAGGTGAGCGAGGGCTGCGGAGGGGTCAGCGCGTCACAGGGCAGGCGAGCGAGGGCTGTGGAGGGGTCATCACAGGGCAGGTGAGCGAGGGCTGCGGAGGGGTCAGCGCGTCACAGGGCAGGTGAGCGAGGGCTGCGGAGGGGTCAGCGCATCACAGGGCAGGTGAGCGAGGGCTGCGGAGGGGTCAGCGCATCACAGGGCAGGCGAGCGAGGGCTGTGGAGGGGTCATCACAGGGCAGGTGAGCGAGGGCTGCGGAGGGGTCAGCGCATCACAGGGCAGGTGAGCAAGGGCTGCGGAGGGGTCAGCGCATCACAGGGCAGGTGAGCGAGGGCTGCGGAGGGGTCAGCGCATCACAGGGCAGGTGAGCGAGGGCTGCGGAGGGGTCATCACAGGGCAGGTGAGCGAGGGCTGCGGAGGGGTCAGCGCATCACAGGGCAGGTGAGCGAGGGCTGCGGAGGGGTCAGCGCATCACAGGGCAGGTGAGCGAGGGCTGCGGAGGGGTCAGCGCATCACAGGGCAGGTGAGCGAGGGCTGCGGAGGGGTCATCACAGGGCAGGCGAGCGAGGGCTGTGGAGGGGTCAGCGTGGTGTTCACAGAGGAGCATGGGCACACTGCCGTGGGTTTTCATTTGCTTTCTTATTTTATGAAGATAAGAAACTTGATGAAAGTTGATGAAATAAGCGACCTGTTAATGCCAGGAAGCTCTGGTAGAAACTTCAGGCGTGTGCTGTGTCCGTTCTGATGGATGCTCCCTTTACCTTCAGCAGGAACTGAGGGCCACATGCGTGATGGGGAGCACTGAGCAGCTGTTTTCAGCCTGGTTTTCTGCAAGCGGACTTGTCTCAGGAAAGGCCGTTTTGCTTCCACAAATGCACTTGGGTTGCACAAGCTGCCCTGATGGTCTCCAAGAGCCTGTCTCTCCCAGACAGAAAGTCACCAAGGCAGGGACTCGGTCACCGTGTGTGTGGAGTTGTGGCCTCGGGAAACAGTGCTGCTGTGCAGGCCGTGGGGCCAGGACATGCAGGACACTGGAGTCCTGGGAGGGCAGCCAGGAGGCCTGGCCCCCAGCCAGCTCAGAGGGACCGGATGCCACGGTCTGCCCTACGAGTTCTGAGAGCCACAGTGCCTTTCCTGAGAGGCCCTGAGAGGCTGGGTCAGTGTGCCCGTGACCCCCACCAGTGCCTGCGTGTGGGGCTGCGTCTGCCTCTCACACGGGTGCTTTCTGTCAGCAAGAGGAGGGGGTGAAGGAATTGCTCTTGACGCACCGAGGCCTGCTGTGCTTGGGTAAGAAGCCCCGGGCTTCCCAGGCACAGCTGTGTCTGCTACTGTCCTGGTCAGAAGGGGCACAGCTTGGCCTCAGGGCTTCTGTGCAGGGTGCTCTCTAGGCTGCTGCAGAGAGGGAGGGCGGCCTGCAGGCTCCGTGCCTCCCACTCCTGAGCCCCAGACTCCTGCCAGCCCAAGTTCCTGTGTGGATCCAAGCACCCAGGTGTTTAGGAACCCAGTGACAAAACCTGGCCATGGAAGGAGTGGCCTGCTGGCGGTCAGCTGAGGCGCAGCTGTTCACACTCCTGCCAGAGACCCGTGCACAATCAGCTGGAAACACCAGGGGCAGTAGATCTAAGGAGTCCCACATGCCACACCCGCAGCAGGGATGCCCGGGTCTAATGCAACTGTTGGGGCACCGCCCGGTTCCCATGCCCGTGCGCCCAGCTGGAGACGGCTGCTGGGGAGGGCAGAGCAGCCCCTCTCCGCGGACCAGGCACCATCTGACGAGCGGGAGCAGCTCAGACCCCAGAGGTTAACTCCGGCCCCCGGCATGCCAGCCTGACCCGGCTGCAGGGGAACTGCAGAAACCAGAGTCCAGAAGCAGAACGGCTCCTGGAAAGCAGCTGACAGGCCACAGGACTGATGTCTCACCCAGTCACGGAACTCGGCTGTGTGTCAACCCCTCTGTCCCCAGAGGTGACTGCAGCTGCCTCCTGAGGAACTGAGCTAAGTAGGAAAGTGAGCACCTGAGGAAGGGGCCACTGTGCACCACACACACACACACACACACACACACACAAACACACACATGTGCACAAACACACACATGCATACGCACACATACACATGCACTCAGACACATTCATACACTCACACACACATACACACACACTCACATATGCACACACATTCATACACATGCACACAAACACACATGAGAAAACACACACGCATAAACACACATACACATGCACATACACACATGCACACACACATGCACACATACACACACATATACACACACACACAAAAAGTCATGTGCACACGCACACACGTCTGATCTGGCCATGCGGACCTCGAGGCTCTTTGCTCCTAGAGGCTGCAGAACACTTGTGTGGCCGTAGCTATGGTTCTGTGTGTTGAATGCAGCATTTCCAGTGACCGGAGTTGCTGGGGGACAGTGAGTTTCTGTAGTGGAGCCCTTCCTGTAAGGCTGGCCACGTCCCTTGTGACACTGACCTTCTGCAAGGCCTTGAGTCAGTGCTCACGCAGATGAGCTGCATCCTCTGTCCTGTGGCCAGCCTGTGGGAGGAGAGAGCAGCCCTGGGCCTCTGGTCTGTGCAGTGAGGCTCCTGGAGAACCGTGTCAGCAACAGACTCTGTATGGCCATTGCTCAAGTGAGTTGCAAAAGACAGCTTTCTTGGTCTGAGACTTCTGGTCATTTGGGCCTTCAGGAGGCCTCCTACGAGCCTCTTGCCACCTACTGCTGAGGCCTTGGACACAGCATGACCCACCCGGAAACCCCAAAGAGCACAGTGGGTCTTCCTGGAAGCCCCGCCCCTCCCCGACCCCTCATCTGGCCACCTCCAAGCCTTTCAGTCCTGCCTCCTGGGGGCCATGGTCCATCTCCTCCCTCCAAGTCATCCGGCCCCAGAAGAGGCAGCATGTTTCTGCCCAGGGCAAACCAACATCCTCCTCCAGGACTGTGTCCCTCCCTTCTCCAACTGATGGCCAGAGACCACAGGAGCATGAGAGATCCATGCATGCATGTGTGTGTGTGTGTGTGTGTGGCTTTAGACCTCTTTCCGGCCAGGCCTGTGTACCCTGCAGTGGGGAAACACTTTCTCTTCCTTCTCCTCGCTACCCAGATACAGAGGTGGGCAAGCTCTTGGGAGGTGGTGGGTGCTCATGCAGGAACATGGGTTCCTCCAAGGTGGACAGGCGGGCTCCCCTGCCACCTGAGAGGGACTGAGAAGTCTGCTGGAACAACCAGGGCGGGGAGAGCTGGGCCCTTCTCTACAGCCGTCCACCTTGGCTGCCCACCCTCAGGGCACTCAGCCAGCTGGTCTCCTTCGCGACAGTTAAAATCTCAATTCAATTCTTAATTAAGAAATCACCTGTTTTTCTCTGATGTACATTCGAAGCCTTACACAGACTCTGGCACAAAGTTAGTACTAAATAAATATCGGTTGACCTCAGGGTGTGAATGGTCCCTGAGGACCCTCCTGCACCTGGCCTGCTCAGCGGGAACACAGGCGAGCAGGACAGCTGCCGGAGATGCTCCTTCCCCACCTGCGGAGGACGAGGCCTTCTGCGTTCAGTGGTGCTGGGTCTGGTACCCTCGCTCAGTTTTAGAAGGAGGTAGAGTGTGCAACAGAGAGACGAGAGATAGATACAGAAATAGGTGACGGGTAAATGACAGGTGGGGTGGACCTTGAGTGGAGATGACAGTGGACGCATGGTGGATGTAAGATGGACAGATGAATGAGAGGCGCTGGACAGATGGACGGGCTGTCGCTTGTCTGCTGGAGCAGAGGGTGCACGCTGTCCCCTGCACAAAGTGAGTGTGGCCAAGGCCACTCCAGGCCAGTCTTTGGGGACTCCGTCAGTGATAAGGCCATCCCACCTCCTCCTGCCCTGGGTCTGCTGATCTGCACGAGGAAATCTGCTCTTCCCATAATTTCCCCACCTCCCCAACCCAGCCCTCAACCCCACTGAAAAACAACTGAACTGAGCCAGGGAACCCGGGGAGCCCTCCAGCCGAGGAGCGGGGAGTTCTGGGCAGAGGATGTGCGTCGCGCTGAGTGGAGCCGACGCGGAGGTCCTCAGACACCTCTGGACGCCGTGGCCCTGGGGCCAGCCTGGCCCTCCTCTCTTGCTCTCCCCGCTTCTAGCTGCTTTTGTTCAGAACAGCTCTGCTCTCTCCATGTTACCTCATCCTGAGCAAATCCCTGCCCGTGGGTCTCCTTCCTCCTTGGGTCACTTATAAAGCTCTTTCCTCAATATAGATTCTTCCCCCTGAAACTCTCTGGTGGCAGCGGTTAAATACCCTCTGTGATAATGCACAGCATGGACAGATGTGAGAAACGGCCCAGAGCCCACGTGCCTCGCCCAGGCTGGTGGGGGAAGCGCTGCAGTCAGCAGTTACTCACGGAGCACCCTGGAGGGCTTCAGGTGCCGGCCAGCTGTCCAGCAGGGGAGGGAGGCTTGGCTCTTGTGCTGCTGAGCCTGGAGTCCAGTTGCGAGCCCAGCAGAGTGTGGGAAGCAGTGCAGGGCCAAGCCACAGAGCAGCCCTTGGGAGCTCAGGCAGTACTTGGTGCTAGGGTCAGAGGAGGGCAAGGG
This sequence comes from Sciurus carolinensis, assembly GCF_902686445.1. Taxonomy (NCBI): domain Eukaryota; kingdom Metazoa; phylum Chordata; class Mammalia; order Rodentia; family Sciuridae; genus Sciurus; species Sciurus carolinensis. Next base: position 1,143,165 of record NC_062219.1, read on the forward strand.
TAGGGCAGGGCAGTCCCAGCTGAGTGGACCCGGTGCGGGTGATGGCCACAGAGGTTCAGGCACAGCTCTGAGGACAGCGTCTGGGTTGGAGGGGTTTGTGTGGTACTGGGACTTGTTGGACCTGATCACTGGAAGAGGACAGGAGAGTTCTGCAGCTCCATGTTCTGACCCTCTATCCTGCACAGCCTCCCCACCCTTGAGTCCAACTTCCACCACTATTGCAAAATGACCACAGCGCAAAGGGCTTTTCGTTCATGGGCCTCGTGTTCAGAGGCAGAGTGAGGTGTCCAAAACACAGAGGAAGCGTCTCCTGCCATTGCCAGACCAGCAAGGGTCCAGTCTGGACAGTAGGGCAACCCAGCCAGGGGTCAGGAGTGAAGGAGGCAGCTAGAGAGGGAAAGAGCCTACTGGTCTCTTGGTGCAGCAGTGCAGGAACCTGGGTTGGAGAAGCTCAAGGTAGAGGCTGGGAACGCTTGGCAGAGAGCGGAGGCCTGGGGCTGCCTCCTGAGCTCCCAGGTGCTATCTGTCTGGGCTCAGGGCAGGCGTGGTGAGGCTCCAGCACGCAAGGCCCAGCTGCCCCCGGGGGAAGAGCGTGGGTGCCCGCCACAGAGGCCCGGCCAGCACACACTGCGAGCGTGGCCTGCCCCAGCCTGGGCCCCTCCAGGCGTCCTGGCCAGCCGAGCAGGTCCCTGCGTGGCACCTTCACAGCAGGTAAGAACCTGCAGGGGAGGCAAGGGCCTCGTGGGGGGCCTCTTGGTGGTCACGGTGCCCTGCCGCTGGGGCCTGTGGAACTGCCACCACACAGCACGGATCGGCACGGACCTGCTTCTGGCTCTGGGCGGGAAGCGGCCACAGGTCTTCCCTGGCTGGAGTGGCTGGCCCTCCACACCTCCATCACCCGATCACGCCCCGGCTCCCATTTCACTGGAAGCCATGCTGGAAGGACCCCGCCCCCCCACACCTGCGGTACCTTTCCCAACACACCTCCCCGCAGGTGAGGGAGGCCACCCCCCAGGGAGGCCAAACAGCTGGGGAGTCAGCTGGGTCCGGAGACCAGGGAGCAGGGCAGTGACGAGTGTCCCTGGCCGAGTGGTAGGACAGACGACCCTAAGTCTGTCCAGGCAACGGGCAGCTGCACCACCAACCACTGGGCACAGGGTCAGGGTCCAGGTGGAGGCGTCGAAGGGGACGTGCCTTGGTGACAGTTGCGGCCGAAGGGCATCGGGGCCGGTCACAGGCCCCCGGAGGTCACAGGCCCCCGGAGGTCACAGGCCCCCGGAGGTCACAGGCCCTCGGACCTTCCCCTCTGGAAACAGAACCTGAAGTTGGACAATGAGAGCGAAGGAAATGCACGGCCCTCTAACTGGACTGTCTGAGGACGGTCTGGGACCTGTTTCCGTCCCGAGTGTCCCTGGGGGAGTTGGAGGGCTGCACAGGAGGCTGGCGTGGGCCTCCCTGCAGAGCCTTCCCGAGAAGTTGCTTCTGCCCAGCAGCAGCCCAGAACGAGCTTGGAACCACTCCAGCGACCTTCCAGAAGGACCTCCCAGAAGGACCCTGAGGGCTGTGCCCACTGTGGAGTCCAGGCCTCCTTACACCCGACTCCACTTGCCACTGAGGAGGGAGCATTTCAGGTGCTGTGGGTAAGAAATGAGGAGAAAGGGTGCCCAGCTCCTCTGGACTCCCTCCAAGTCTCCGCTCATACTTCCCTGGGTCCCTGAGGACCTGAGCGGGTCCCTTCCTGAAGAGCCTTCTGCTCTCCCTGAGCGGCAGGTGCAGCCTCTGGGAAACTTCGTTTTCCTTCTCAAAACCACCTTCTCACTCTCAATGGGCTTTGGGGTCGAGGCCCAGCTTTGAGTAACAACAGGAAACTCAAGGGAAAGCAGAAGGGGGTTGAGACCGGCCTCTGCCGTTGTCTGCCCGTGCCCAGCACCTTGAGTGTGGAGTGTCCAGCTCTTCCGTGCTTTTCGGAACCCAGAGCACCATTTCCAAGAAGGGTGTGGTGCCAAGGCCTGGCCAGGGGCCCCGGGCGGCAGAGCGCTGGGTTCTATCCCCAAGGCAGTGCTGCCCCTCGCTCCGTGGGGCTGGGGGTCACAGTCCACACGGCTGGATGATTTTTAAATCGGGGAGGACCCAGGGAGGGCTCTAGTTAAAGTGGCTATGATCGGATCTTATGCCCAATTAGGGCTGAATCTCCCTCTGAAAGTGGCCCACCTGCATTTCTGCTTCTCAGCCCGGGACCTGTGACTGCCCGGGCGCGGAGCAGTTGATGGTTCCTCTGCACATGAGGAGACGGACACGATCTCCTCCCTCTCCCAGGCAAACCCCGTCGGCTCCGTCCAGCAGCTCTAGATGAGTGCTGTCCCAGGGTTCCGAGATTCCCTGCCAGTGCGGTGGAGGGTCAGTGGATTCACTCTGGTTCGGAGCCAAAGCTGCCTGCCATTACCGACCTCGGAGTGAGGTTGGCGCCCCACCTCTGACCTGACTGCTTTAAGAGAATTCTAGATGGTTCCATCAGGAGTGCTGGCGTGAGCCGTGCTCTTGTTCCCTGCCCGGTCCAGCAGAGCAGGACCAGTGGGTGGAGGAGGTGGCCTTATGCCCTCGGTGGGATGGAATGAGGTGTGTCCCTTCCCAGGGACAAATGTTCCCGGGCCACCAAGTGCTGCCTTCGGGCTGGTGAGGGCTCCTGTCCTGGGCGGGCCCTGGAGCTCCTCGTGGAGGGAGCCCAGGCCTCCAGAACGGCCAGTGGCCCACGCGTCTTGTGGTGGTGGCGGAGTCACCTTCTGACGTCCCAGGCCCGAGACGCAGGGAGCCTGGTGTGTGGCCCACCCAGGCACAGGCCCTGCGGACCTGAGCCCCAGCCAGGCTGGGCGCCTCATCCCCATGCGGCCCTTCCTGAGCCAGCAGCTCCTGCTTGGACGGCGTTGGAAGCCATCTCCTGTGAGGCGAGTCCTCGGGCTGGAACCTGAGTTCTTAAGATTCTCAGGTGCGCATGTGTCTTTTCTATTTGATTAAACTAGACCACCAGTGTCCCTGGGGGCCCTCCTTGATCCGGCTCTTCTGCACACCCTCCTCCCTGTCAGGGGACTCAGGAGCTCCTGGTCTGGGCCCAGCCCAGGAACTCAGCTCTGCAGCACCAGCTGCTCACGCTGGCTGTGGCTGCTTGCAGCCTGAACCCAGGGCCGCCATGTTGGAAGTTTCATCTCCATGGTGGTCTTGGACTGCGGAGCCTCTAGGAGCCGGGACCTGGGGGAGGTCGTGGTCACAGCCCTAGGGAGGGAGAAGAGGCTCTCTGGGACTCGGGCCTCCTGTGAGAGTGACTTGTGACTGAGCCCAGCCTGTCCTGTTTAGAGATGTACTCATTTCCTCCCACATGCCTGTCCACCATGATGCCGTCCAACATGCTGTGGAGGAGGGGAGGGTGCTCACAGGGGTCAGACCAGTGGGGCAACCCAAGTTTGAACTTTTAGCCTTTAAACCTATGAGCCAAACAAACTTCTTTTCTCTATAAAGTTAGCCTGCCTCAGGTATTTGTTTCAGTAAGCAAAACTGACTTGGGCAATAGAGTGCTCTGCAATTTGCCTAATTTCTCTGAAGCCCAGGCCCCTTAGTGCAATGTGGGTATAAAACACCCGCCTCTAAGTTTTGTAGCACTGTCAGATGCAAGGCATGTCAAAGTCTCTAATGGCTTCAAAGTGCCATCAACAGTTAAGGTCTCCTAAGAATAAAAGCCATGTTTAAGGGAGAGACGTAAAAATAATTCAGTATTTGACCTTAGCTAAATAGTATTTATTTCTCTATTTATCCAAAGAGAGAAAATGTTTTTAAATATTATGAGAGGTTGTAGACGTGGTATTAAAAACAAATGGTAGGATGATATATTTTCAGATTGTAAAATAATTTGAGCTTAAAAAATAAAGTATAGGCAGAAGCCCCAAAGTATCATTTGGCCAAAATTGCTGGGACTTTGCCTCTTCTTAACTCATTCTGCAACGTGACACCAGCTCCCTCCCCGCTTCCCTGCCCTCCTGTCCTGTGGCGGCGGGCGGTGGTGAGCTGCCACGTCCGCGCTGGGGCTGACTGACGGCAGAGCAGGGGCGCCTGGCGGGCCAGCGCACGCCTCCAGGACACCAGGTGCTCATGGCCAGGCAGTCCACAGCTCAGGAGGCTCGCCAGGCTGGTACTTGGTGGCAGGCCAGGTCAAGATGACCCTTTTCCAAATGGCTCTGGGCAGTGAACTTTTCTAGGACACTTTCATCCAAATTCCACACAAACCAGCCCCGGAGCTGAAGTCAGACCTTCGCCTGGTGAGCCACACCTCCCCGCTGCTGCCTTCGCTCAGACTCCTGGCACTGGGCTCCCGTCCTGCCTGCCTTCTCCACGCTGCACCCACCTCTTGCTCCTTCACAGAGCCCAGGTCCCACTCCCTGTGGAAACTGGCCCCATCTGGAGGCCCAGGGCACCCCACCTGCAGAGCCTCAGCCTGGTGTAGGGGTGAAGGCCACTGCAGGCCTGTTAGCATTTGAGAAGAACTGTCCAAGAGCAAGGCCGGGTGGAGCCCTGTGAAGGGCAGTCCTATCCCAGCTGTGGACTCTGTTTCTCCCTGGCCTTCAGTAAGATGAGCACAGTAGGAGACGCCTTGCCCCATGTTGAACCTGGAAGTCCGAGCACGCTACTGGAACCCTGTCAAGCCAGCACACAACACCATGCCCACGCCGTCCTGTTTTCTGCCCGTGATCCCCTAATGCCTCTGACCGCGCTGCACGTGTGCCCAAGTGCAGTCGTGACCTCTGCTGCCAGATTGCCGAGAGGGCTGTGAGCCTCTCACAAGTCCACTGGTCAGCAATGGGCCTCGCTCTGCAAGGGCCTCTGGTGCCCACTCACCTGCAGATGTCAATACAGGGCCAGACTTACCCCACTGACACTGCTGGGAGGTAGTCGAGCCCTCTCTTCCCAGAACTGCAGAGCTAGCGAGGGAGCAATCTCCAGGAAAAAGGTGTGCATGCACAGACAGGTCCAGGGAGGCATCCAGAAGAAAAGGGAGGACAGCCAGGAGCAGGGAGCCCGAGGCTCAGCCTGCAGGGCACAGAAGACCGGGGAGCACCAGGTACATCCTGTGGGGCACAGAGGACGGTGTGCAGAGGACAGGGGAGCACCAGGTACATCCTGTGGGGCACAGGGGACGGGGTGCAGAGGACAGGGGAGCACCAGGTACATCCTGTGGGGCACAGAGGACAGTGTGCAGAGGACAGGGGAGCACCAGGTACATCCTGTGGAGCACAGGGGACGGGGTGCAGAGGACAGGGGAGCACCAGGTTCATCCTGTGGAGCACAGGGGACAGTGTGCAGAGGACAGGGGAGCACCAGGTACATCCTGTGGAGCACAGAGGACAGTGTGCAGAGGACAGGGGAGCACCAGGTTCATCCTGTGGAGCACAGGGGACGGGGTGCAGAGGACAGGGGAGCACCAGGTACATCCTGTGGAGCACAGGGGACGGGGTGCAGAGGACAGGGGAGCACCAGGTACATCCTGTGGAGCACAGGGGACGGGGTGCAGAGGACAGGGGAGCACCAGGTACATCCTGTGGAGCACAGAGGACAGTGTGCAGAGGACAGGGGAGCACCAGGTACATCCTGTGGGGCACAGGGGACAGTGTGCAGAGGACAGGGGAGCACCAGGTTCATCCTGTGGAGCACAGGGTACAGTGTGCAGAGGACAGGGGAGCACCAGGTACATCCTGTGGGGCACAGAGGACAGTGTGCAGAGGACAGGGGAGCACCAGGTTCATCCTGTGGAGCACAGGGGACGGTGTGCAGAGGACAGGGGAGCACCAGGTTCATCCTGTGGAGCACAGGGGACGGGGTGCAGAGGACAGGGGAGCACCAGGTTCATCCTGTGGGGCACAGAGGACAGTGTGCAGAGGACAGGGGAGCACCAGGTTCATCCTGTGGAGCACAGGGGACAGTGTGCAGAGGACAGGGGAGCACCAGGTACATCCTGTGGGGCACAGAGGACAGTGTGCAGAGGACAGGGGAGCACCAGGTACATCCTGTGGGGCACAGAGGACAGTGTGCAGAGGACAGGGGAGCACCAGGTTCATCCTGTGGAGCACAGGGGACGGTGTGCAGAGGACAGGGGAGCACCAGGTTCATCCTGTGGAGCACAGGGGACGGGGTGCAGAGGACAGGGGAGCACCAGGTTCATCCTGTGGGGCACAGAGGACAGTGTGCAGAGGACAGGGGAGCACCAGGTACATCCTGTGGAGCACAGGGGACAGTGTGCAGAGGACAGGGGAGCACCAGGTACATCCTGTGGGGCACAGAGGACAGTGTGCAGAGGACAGGGGAGCACCAGGTTCATCCTGTGGAGCACAGGGGACGGGGTGCAGAGGACAGGGGAGCACCAGGTTCATCCTGTGGGGCACAGAGGACAGTGTGCAGAGGACAGGGGAGCACCAGGTTCATCCTGTGGAGCACAGGGGACAGTGTGCAGAGGACAGGGGAGCACCAGGTACATCCTGTGGAGCACAGGGGACAGTGTGCAGAGGACAGGGGAGCACCAGGTACATCCTGTGGAGCACAGGGGACGGTGTGCAGAGGACAGGGGAGCACCAGGTTCATCCTGTGGAGCACAGGGGACGGGGTGCAGAGGACAGGGGAGCACCAGGTACATCCTGTGGAGCACAGGGGACAGTGTGCAGAGGACAGGGGAGCACCAGGTACATCCTGTGGAGCACAGGGGACGGTGTGCAGAGGACAGGGGAGCACCAGGTACATCCTGTGGAGCACAGGGGACGGGGTGCAGAGGACAGGGGAGCACCAGGTACATCCTGTGGGGCACAGAGGACAGTGTGCAGAGGACAGGGGAGCACCAGGTTCATCCTGTGGAGCACAGGGTACAGTGTGCAGAGGACAGGGGAACACCAGGTACATCCTGTGGGGCACAGGGGACGGGGTGCAGAGGACAGGGGAGCACCAGGTTCATCCTGTGGGGCACAGGGGACAGGGTGCAGAGGACAGGGGAGCACCAGGTACATCCTGTGGGGCACAGGGGACGGGGTGCAGAGGACCAGTGGGCAGAGGACTGGTGGGTGGCCCTCCCTCCTCGCTCCTTTTCACGTGGTGTCCTTCTGACCCTGTTGCTATGTGAGGCTAGCTCACGATGGCATTCTGCTGAACTGCGGACCCCGTGTGGGACGAAGCTGCTCGGGCACCAGGGCCATTGCCGTGACCACCTAGAGCTTGCTAGTGATCACTTTCAGACACACTGGATCCCTTGCTTCCACGCTCCCTTCTCAGACGCACGATCCGTCTGGAGGCGGCTTCTGATAGATTGCTTCTAACACACGGACACGCAGGAGGCCTCCTGCAGGAGCCGCGCATTAGCGCCTCCTGGCGCCTCCAGACGCCAGGGCAGCCACTCTGCTGCGGGCGTGCTGCCCGGGCGTGTGGTCACCGGGGACTTGTTCTGCACATTGGTGTCCTGGTCACCCCCGAAGCTCATCTTCACACACAGCCTTAGGACTTCCAGTTGGCTCTGGATTTTGAGAAGGAGGCAAGAGCATCTTAGCAAGACTGTGCAGGGACTCAAGGGGGTGGGTGCTGCTCCCCAAGGTCACAGAGCCCCAGGACAGGGCCACTGTCCGGGAGGAGAGCCCAGGTGGGGCTGGGGCTGCAGAGGGCCACTGTCCAGGAGGAGAGCCCCAGCGCCATGGGATATGGCTCACGAGGAGAGTCAGGTGAGGACACGCTCACGCCACGCGCAGTCTTAGGCCCTGAGGTCGGGAATAAAGAGAAGCACAACTGGGAAAGAAAACAGCTAACGCCAGCAGGTCTGCCACGGCCTAAAAATAGACGCACTCCTCTGAGTGCCCCGTCCAGCCAGAGGCCTGGCGAGGCTCGGGAGGTGCTGGAGTCCTTCAGCTAGCCCGTGCCAGCTGGAACCCCTGCCCGGCTGAGGGCCAGAGCACCCTGGAGCCACTTAATGGAAGAGAGGCGCAGCGCCAACCCAACTCCAGCAGCTCTCGCGCTGCCCAGGAGGCCGGCTGGCCCTCGGGGAGCAGAGGCTGTGGCCTTGTGCTGAGCGTGGGCTCACAGGGCCTCAGCAGCACTCCACCATGTGCGGCCCTGTTGGCATCTCCCCCACCTGCTGACCGTGAGAACCTCCGCTCATCTGCAGATCTGCTGTAACATCAGCTAACAGCACAAACTGACGAGGAGGCTAAACTCCTCCTCAGCTCAGAGTCTGGGATGTGGATCTCACTGCAGATGGTCAGGGGCTTGGATGGGCTTCCTGATTCCAGAGACTGGCCGAGATGGCCTCCAAAGTTCCTTGTAGGTAGTCGGAAACTCCCAAGACTCCTCCTGAATGGCCCAAGGCTTATGAATCAAAGTCCTGGGGCCACAGGGTCAGCAGGACCACAGAGGGTTCTGTCCAGGCTGCGATACTGCAGACCACGTGCCTGGCTGTCCCGAGACTGGACTGCCGTCCCTCTGCGTCTGCAGTCAGTGTCCCTGGAGCAGAGACGCTGTCTTCCTCGTCCTGCCCGGGGCCTGGAGCCCCCGGCCACCGGGCCTCCTGCGCCCGAGGCCTGCTTGCTGCCCGGGAAGCTCAGCTCGGCTGCCACGTCGCAGAGCTGGCAGAGGAGGCTGAGCCGAGGCTGGCGCTGCTCCCGGGCTGCGAGGCGCTCTCCACATGTTTGTTTTCCTCTTAACTCACCAAAATCTTTGACTCAAAAATGATTTCCAGGAACTACAGTCTGAGAACTTGGGGGAGGTTTTCATTTTCTTCTTAAAAAAGTAAAGATGAAGTCAAAGCATCAGACACCAGACTGGAGGTCCTGCAAGCTGGACAGCCCAGCCTGCAGCAGGACGTGTCCCCAGGCCAGCCCAGAAGTGGTCATCAGCCTGATGGCTTTCTCCTGGAAGGCGCTCAGGGCCTGGTGGTGCTGGGCCGGGGAGCGGGAAGGACTGGTAAAGGGCTCCTGTTCTGCTCTCGGAGCTCGAGCCGGGAGGGCCAGCCTTCCTCGGCGCTGGTGTCCGCCTCCTCCTGCCAGTTCAGAGTCCTCACCGCAGCCCTTCTGCCTCTGGTCCTGCCCCAGGGTGATGGCGGGATCAAGGAGCCTGGACTGGGAGGGTGTGAGGCGCAGGAGGCCGGGCTGGGCCCAGGGCACTGACCACAGCCTGTCCACCTGCTGCACGGGCCCGCTGAGATCTGCAGAACCCGAGCAGTGGCTGGTGCCGGCTCGTGGCCCATGGTCGTGCAGCCTCCGAGTTTGTGACCGACTTGGTTCTGGCCTCTGCGTGCCCCGGGGCCTGGGCTGAACAGGACCTGAGTGGTCTGTCACAAAGAGCAGCACAGTTAGCCAGGGGCCAGCAAGGGCTGCACAGTCAGCTGTCTGTGGTGTCCCGGGAGCACCTGAGAAGCTCCTGCCCAGGTGACTCTGTGGGTCCCCATCAGGGATGGCAAGGACCTGCATGGTCACCAACACAGGCCGCAGTGGGGACAGTTACAGAGAAGGACCGAGAGCACCCTCACTCCTCCCTGTGTGCCCACAGGGCACCCAGAGCTGAAGCTGTCGCCCAAGTGCCGCTCAGATAGGAGCAGATGCACAGAACAGGGAAAGAGAACGGCTCTGGGCGTGAGCCTCCGGCACCTCCCGAGGAAGCCATGCTTTGTGGCCACGGCCTGTACCTGCCTGACCGCAGGTCACCATCACCCAGCAGTCTGCTTCAGAGTTCAGCAGATCGAAGGAACATCTTCGCCCACCGTCTCTGGGGCCAGGACGGCCAGCTCAGTGGGTGGTGTTCAGGAGGCTGCTGAGCAGGTGAGGCCCGGACCACAGGTGTCGGGAGGCGCGACTCTGAGTACTGTGGCCGGTGGCTCCTCCAGGAGGCCTCACACAGGAGCGCCTCGGGGCAGCGGTCTGGCTCGGCCTGGGGGAAAGGGCCTGCCGCTTTTGCCATGCTCATCGGGTCACCAGACCCACCCTGGCCCAGTGCCAGGAGCCCGGCTGCAGGCTTGAGGGTGACCTGCCTGTCAAGGGCTGGACGTGCCTGTCTCCAGCCTATGTGGACATGCCTGGTCCCTCCTGTCAATCATGCCTCGGTAAAGGGTGGGGGAAATAATTGCAGGTAACTCAGTCAATGCATTTATTCACATGTTAATTTTGAAAATGATTTAGAATTGCTGTAAGTACAAAAATGTCTTTTTCATAAAAATATTTTATTTTATGAAAATAATGTGCTGTGTTTTGGGCAAAAGTGAAATCCTAATTCTTAAGCTCTACTTGTAAATCAGTTGTCAATTTTCTAAGATTTTTTAAAAATTAAAGATTACTTATTTTTCACAGCTACATTTTCTTGGATCTAATATTCACGAGCTAACAGCTAGGGAGTGGATGGAGTCAGATCTGAACCATCCTCCGATCCTTGAACAGGAAAACTCACACAAACGATTCAGGATGTTGGGGATGAAACAGCTGCATTCAACCAGGTCATGGAAGGACGTGTCCCAGCAAAGCAGCTACTCCACAAAGGAGGAGAAACAGTGACTCTCTGGACAGTGGCCAGCAAGGTGGCAGACGCACCCCAGCCCAAGGGGCTGCCCAGAGACCAGAACAGGCCCCAGGGCTTCCAGGATGAGTTTATCCAGGGACCGCTGGGTAAGCCAGAGCCGTGGGCTGCGTCTGGGCCGGGCTAGGGAGCTGGGATGGTGGCAGTCTTCAGTTCTGTTGCCCTCGGGCACCCAGAGGAACTTCATGAGCTGTTTATGCAAAGACTGCTTCTCCCAGGAGGCAGCTGAGATGTCTTCTTCGGTTTAATAGCTGAGAACACATTCACTGAGATTTTAGGTAAAGGTCACTTCCCTTTTAAACACAGTTGGGCTTCCCAGGACGGCACTAGCTTGACCACGCTGTCCACAGGGACACACAGACCTGCTTGGGCAGTCAACTCCGGCTGCCTCCCACTCCTGACGCCACGCCTGCTGTGCCCCCAGCCAGCTCCCAGTCTGAGGAGCACGGCGGGAACAGAGCCACTCCCGGGGCCCTGCGCACACTCTCGCGCGTGCTGCAGACTCTAACTTGAAAAGTTGTCGTTAGGACTGACATCACACAAGTTTATGACTGAGCTGTCACTGTATTCTAACATCTAATTTGTTAAAAGAACACAAAAAAAGATCACAGACTTCATCAAATATCAAACAGACCCAGTGAAATTCTGTGGGTGACCCAGGGAAGGTCTCCTCAGTCCAGATGTGTGGGTAAGTCGTCCTCCGCCGAGCACGGGAGGACTGCGATGGCTGACCTCCTGCTACTCACTTTGTGTGCTCAGATGTGACGGCGTTCGCTCGAGAGCCGAGTCCCTGTCTGGCGAGCACTGTGGCGGCTCTGTTAACGGCTCCTCTGCTCATCCTCCTCTCCTCCTCTCACGGGGTACTCAGCGGAGGCAGAGGTCACTCATGCACCCGCTCACTCGTCTTCCAGTCGCAGGGCTGAGCTTGGCGTGTGGACCGTGCTCAGGAAACAGGAGCTCAACCAGTGGGCAGAGGACCCGTGTCACCAGGAGTGGGCGCCCTGCTCCCGCCTCCTGCAGGGGTGCGCCTGTGGCCCCCAGGCTGCCCGCTGCGGTAAGGCCGGCTCTGCCAGGAGTGAGTCCCAAGGGTGTCCTGACAGGCGCACCTGCCCTCCTGCCGCCGTCCCTACCTGCGCCTCTGGAAGTCCTGGTGCAGACCCCTTGCCTTCCTAGCGAGGCTGCCCCTGACCCCACGGGTCCTTCTACCTGTCTCTCTCTGGCCTTGCGGGCCTCGTCCTGTGGCCAGGGAAAGGTGGGAAGACAGTTCTCGCGAAGGGCTGTCTCGCTGAGGGACAGGAGTGTGAGACAGACGCGGCGACTGGTCACCTGGGGACTGCGGACAGAGTCCAGGCCGCGCCTGAGAACCAGGACGGAGCTGGAGCGCCTGCTGCACGCGTCCAGGATGCGGGAGCCGCTTGTGGGGAGATCAGAGCCGCGGACTGTGGAGAAGCAGCCTCGCAGCTGCCCAGGGCAAGGACAGGGACTGCACGCAGCCGGGGGAAGGGCCAGCTTGGCTGAGAGGCGGCAGGCTCTGCAGCGAGAGGTCCGCGGGCTGCGGCCAGGCCGGGCTCTTGGTTTCGGACCCTGGACACCCCGCAGTCCCCTCACCCTGATGAGCTGCTCCAGTCTGGACTCTGCCCAGGGGCGTCCCGGGCACCCACCAGTGCGGCTCTGACGGGACCGGCAGCGGAGGCACCGTGGCTCCAGGGTGGGGCAGTGCGTGCACCTCCATTCCGAAGGCGGAAACCCCATGTCTGAAGAAACAGATGCGTCCCCTCCCAGGAGATGGGGACGAACAAGCCGAGGTCCCAGCAGCCTCCTGCGGCACAGGGGTTTCTGGGGGCGCTGAGGAAGGAACCGCCCCCCCCCACACACTGCATGTGCGCCCCCGACTCTCGTCACAGGCCTCTGACCAGGAGGTGCCCCTCCCTGAGGAGGCTGCAATCCTGCACCCTCTGCAGCTCGGCCCACGGCCTTGCTGTTTGGAGGCCATGTGGATCCTTCCTGGACGCTGGGTGGAAACAGCACTCTGATTACCAGGCAGAATCTGCAGCTGGTGTTGCTGTGGAGAACACTTCTCAACCATTCCAGATTCTGAGGAATTTCAGATCATTATCACCATTAAAAGTGGTTGGGGATCTTTGCTCCTGGGGATTAGCTTGAGACTTGGTTCTCTTTCCTGTCCTGTGGGCTTGGCTCACTTTCAAATGGGTGGACAGTGTGGCTTTAAGCTGCTGCCCTTAGCTTTGGGCCCAGCCACAGGGTCAGCGGCAGAGGGTCTATAGCAGAGCTCACCCCTGGTCGCAGTTGTGGCCACCCTGCTCTCTCAGAGCCTTGATTTCAGATTGGTGAGCTGGACATTAACACAGGCTTAAATTAATCAACAGATTCATTCCAGGAAACGAGCTGTGACCTTGGGCTACGGGCTGTTTGCTTCCTAGTGGGCAGATATGTAGGCACATAGGCCTCCTGATGCAGCGGGAAAAAGGCAGAAAACACAGGGGCAGGCACAGCGAAGGGAGCACTCAGCAGAGCTCAGGGACAGGCACGGTGAAGGGAGCCCTCTCAGCAGAGCTCAGCGAAGAGAGCACTCTTAGCAGAGCTCGGAGGCAGGCACGGTAAAGGGAGCACTCTTAGCAGAGCTTGGGGGCAGGCACGGTGCAGGGAGCACTCTCAGCAGAGCTCAGGGGCAGGCATGGTGCAGGGAGCACTCTCAGCAGAGCTCAGGGGCAGGCATGGTGAAAGGAGCACTCTCAGCAGAGCTCAGGGGCAGGCACGGTGAAGGGAGCACTCTCAGCAGTGCTGGGGGCAGGCACAGTGAAGGGAGCACTCTCAGCAGAGCACAGCTGCAGGGCAGCCCCGAGCCGCGAAGGCGAGCCCACCAGCTGGAGCTTCCCAGGCAGTAGAGAAGCCCCTGCAGCACTGCAGGCCGCAGAGCTGCTCCCGGGGTACAGGCCTAGGTCAAAGCCCCACCTCTCCGTGAAAAACGCCAGGTCTCGGGGCAACACCCACACTCGGGGATCGTCAGGAAGAGCAGATTTGGGCATCTCTCTCATTTCTTCCCCCGTAAGGGATTTCAATTCTGAAGGGAAAAGAAGAAATCGAGGCAAGGTCTAATGTATATACTTATTTTTTAAAATGTCAAAACATCTTGAAAAAGTATCTGTACTCCCTGAATCCCTAGGAGAGTGAGCCGCTTCACATTGCTCCCTCCGGCCTGGTCCTGGTCAACCTGGTCCACTGCCCGGTCTGCTCCTCAAGGTTCATTTCATGGTAAAAGGAACATCTGCCAGCGGAAACACGTTTGCTCCAAGCAGCTAATTATGGGGTTTTTGAAAATGTTAAACAAAGTGTAAACTAAATGATTGTAAAAGTTGTGAAATTGTTTTGTATTACGTTGCATAATCAGTATAGTGAAAAATAAATTCAAGGTGTGCTCTTAAAGATTGGAATTCCACAAATCCTCGTGGACAGTTTTATCCTCCAGGTTTCTGGGCTCCCGACAAGAGGAAGATGCTCCCTGCTGCATGGCGGTGGCTCTCTGACCAACACACAGCAGACAGCTGCAGCGAGCCCCTGAACCAGGCCCCAGCTCGTGCAGGTCTACTGCGAGGTGCACGTTGTGGAAGTGCGCATGCCTTACTGGAAACTCACCAGTGTTTAGGGATGGTTTCCTTGCTGGCTTGGCTGATGCCTTTGGAAGGCTTGGAGTAGGAAGACATGCTGGCAAGCTGGATTGGGTCCCACGCACTTGTAATCGACTGCCTGGTCAGTTCAGTTCAGTCTGTGCGTGCTGCTGGTCTGCCTGGGTGTGGGTTTTCAGGGTGGGTGACACTGACCTCTGCATGGAAGCACCTCAGTCTCTGCTGTTCCCAGCACCCAGGCCGATGGGCATTTACCGTTTGCCAGGGCACGGGCTTCTTGTCCATGGGACTGGTGCTTTCGAGGACCCTGAAGAGTGGTGTGCTGATTGGTGGGCACCAAGGGACACAGGAGGAACGGATGACACCCTCGTTCACTATGGGATGGAGGAATCCATGTGTGAGATTTGTCCAAAGTGCCACCTTGCTGAGGACAGTCTCAAGACAGAGCTGCGGAGTCCACGTGGGGCGGGAATGGGTCTGGCGCAGCTCCTCTCTGCTGCTCAGGATCCACCTCTCGCCCTTCCCACAGGCTTCCCTGGGCACCTCTGTCCACCTTAGGCTGCTTCCGTCCTCTCTGGAACAGACAATGGCATTCTGCGGGCTCTATGGTCATTCACTTAAAAAGCAGTTCTTACTGCCTTATTCTCAGCACTCTGCAAATGCATGGCCCGTGATGGCCACAGCAATGCTCAGAGGGGAGGGATGCACGTGCAAGTCCTGCTGTGAAGTGGCCATGCTGGAGGTGCCTTTCCTAGGACACACTGGCTGGCTGTTCAAGGAGAGCCGACTCCAGTCAAAATGTGTTCAGTCGGCCATCTCTTCCTGGGCAAACGCTGCGTGTGCTGTGCCGTTCCGCCTTGGGTTGGGGGTCAGGCGCACACCCGTCCATGCTGCCTGGAGCCCCCCACCCCATGACACCACCACGCCTGGGCTGGCTCAGACCGAGCCAGGCTGTCCAGCAGAGGCTGCGTCCCCAGAAGAGGAGTCTGCTTGTCAGAAACAAGTGGAACCCATCATAGCTCTGTGTGCAGAGAACGTGTGACAGTCCTGCCCAGACGGGAGGTGACCCAGCTGGCCCTCAACAGGCCTCATCTGAGCCTTGGTCAGCAGGGTGTCCTGCTGGAGCCCACAAAGGCCCATCTGCAGCCTGTCCCAGGAGCAGATGGCAGCTGTCATCTCCGTTCTGCCTGGGAAGGGAAAGCTCAGCTGGGGCGTCCAGGATCCCAAGTCCTCTGCCACCGCAGGCAGAGTCAACACCAGCAGGGCTTCAAAAGAGAAGCGCCCTAGAGCTGTCAGGGGTGGCCAGAGACATCTGCCCAGGGCCCCTTCTCAGGGAAGCTTCTCGCCTGTTGAAGTGGTTGACATACTGCCACGGGACACAGGGCAGCTGATGGTGTCCTGTGACTGACCCCTCAGCCAGGCCCCACCTGGAGTGAGCTCACACGGATGGGAAAAGGGAATGTCCCCCCAAGAGGGCATTCTGCACCCTCCCTGCTCATGGCTGCCGTGACCACTGCCCCTGAGAGTCACCCCAGTCTGCCTTGCACGAGCAAAGCTCCCGGGCCCCTGACACTGGCTGGCGAGGGGATTCTGAGCCCCCGTCCATGCAAAATCAGCCACAACTGCTTCAAGAGCTGGCACGCTCATGCCACCTTAACAGAGTGACAGGGTCCTCCCTCGGAGCCAGGAAAGTTGGTGAAGGCACAGACGTGGAGGAGCCCCTGGGGCTGACAAGGGACCAGACTCATCCGTGGAGAGAGGCTGCCCTGTGCATCCACACCAGTAGCACCTGAGCACCACAATCCCAGGCAGTGGACGTCCACATCATCAGCCCAAGCTTTTGATGGCAGGTTGTTAATTCTTGCCTTGAAACCAGCATCAACTAAAGCCAAAGTTCTCCATGACCTTATCAGCCAGCACTCTGCTGGCTGCCGAGCAGTGACCGGAGATAAGACTCAGCCCTGTTTGCAGATGTTTGAGCCTTTACTGCATCTTGCGGTGACGCATTCCTCCGATACCAACAGCAGTGTAGGAGCAAGAAGAAGCATCACCTGTGATCACCCAGCACGAGACCCGGCCTGGGCCCGGGGGCCTGCGCGGTCATGCAAGCTGCTGCCTGAGCCGAGTGGGAACGGAGAAGCCTTGGCTTCTCAGTCACCCTGGTCGCATCTGAAAGACCGTCAGCTGTAGATGTGGACACAGAACACAGGTCTGCGCCCACAGCACACATCGGCACACGCAAGCCACCCCACGGGCACACCAGTGTCACACATGTGCACACACAGCGGACTCAGCACAGGCCTGGAGCACAGTTCTTTCTCCCATTGTGGCCCTGGGGATGGCTGCATCCCCAGCTCTCTGTGCCTGGGGCAGAAGAGTGGCCACTCCTGGGAGTGGGGTGACACTCTGACCACCAAAGGACGGCACGTGAGAGGCACGGCTGGGTGTGGACAGGTCAGACGCCAGCTCCAGGCCGCCCAGGGGATGTGGCAGGAGGCAGATGCCCCTCCTCCTCCAGGCCGGTTGGTGTCTGCTTTGAGAAAACACGCGGATGGTAAGTACTGCATGGTTTGCCAGGAGGATTCAGCCCTGCCCTGGTGACGCGGAGCAGGGGCAGTGATGTGTGCACATGAGCACAGCTGTGCTCCAGCCCTCCTGGTCCAGCCGGCAGCAGGACTCATCCATGGGCCAGAAAAAGCCAAGAAGGAGGCAGCCTCTGGAGAAGGAGGTGTGGGCGTTCGGGGCCACCTGGCGGTGATCCCTTCCTCCTCTGGCCACCTGAATACCGGCCCTGAGCCGTGCAGAGCCCAAGTCCTGTGCAGAAAGTGAAGTTTGTGGGTTTGCTGCAGAGGAGCCCAGGGTGCTGGACGGGCAGGCATGTGGCCTACCTTCTCTAGCAGAGCTCCCTGGGGGCACGGCAGAGACGGAGTCCTCGGGCGGAGCTGCCTTTGCAGGAGCGCTCTCACAACACACGCCACCTCTGCCTGTTGGTGGCTCCTCGTCCATCCTCGCTGCAGGTCACTGGAGCAGCTCCTGCTGACGGCAAGCTGCATCCTCATCCTAGTCAGCGGCGTCAGATCTGACAGCAGAGTCAGAGAGCTTAAAACTAACAAAATAAATCCCAGTCCTAAATCAACAGGAGCACTGTTCAGATGTCCACGGCAGCCTCGTTCAGCCTCGCACACCTGTTCTCTATGGGACACGCGCTTCCGGTCGCAGAAGACTAGGAGGACAATTGTTGGGGACTCTAGAAACCAAGACTTCATGAATTTAAAGCAAAAGTAAGAAGCAATGACTATGTTTAAAAACCATCAGAGGGAAAGGTGTGACTTAAGTGTGTTGACAAGAACTCATGCTCTTCAGCAGGTCTCCTGGGACGGTTGCCTAGGGATGTCACCTTGAGCACGCTGCACTTTGCTCTCATCCCTTCAGGTCAGAGAATCCGCCATGATCTACATTTATGTTCACTCTCTCTTTCCTCCGTCCTCTTCATTCTGCTAAAAGCAGCGCGGTGAGCTCACGCGTTATTGTGATGAGCTCCCTGCTGGGGCATTTGCTTTGTACCTCGTCACGCACTTTTTGCCAGGACGAGTCTCCTTTCCTGCTAGAGAGGCCATTTCACAGCCGCTGACTTCACCTTGGTGAGAGGCGCTCCCGCCACGACTCCATAACATTGTCTTCCGCCGTCCCTTCGGAACGCCGCTCCTTTTCTTACACCAGCCTGGATGAGGGGACGTGGGAGAGGCCGTGGGGAGAGGCCGTGTCGCCTGCCCCAGGTCCTCCTCCACCCTCCCACCCCCACAGGTCTCACACAGCCCTTTGAAGGCCTCCAGATTTCCAAGTGGCACACGTGTGTGTGCGTGTGTGAGTGTGTGCGCGCAGTGTGTAAGCGTCCAGCTCCTCCTCTCACAAGCCAAGGCGTTTCCAATTGCTGTGCAAGTGCGTTCCTGCTAGTGGCAGGAGCAGCCTGGACAGGCTCTGCCATTTTCTTAACTTTGCGCTAGTTGTGATTTCACATTAGTTTTCTTTGTATACTAATACTGCTTTACACTGTGTAAGATCTTGCAGGCAAAAACAATCCAGTATTAGGCACCAAGATATTACAGATGAATAAAAATGCTCAAAGCCCATAAAATGCCTTAGAACTTAGAACATATGTATGGAAGATGACAGGAGCCTGCTGCTGATTTAGAGGCAGCTTGGGACTACGACAACGTTTAAGCTATTTTTGTTGGGCAACTCCGGCTACATTTCTGAGATGCATATGCAGACAGCTCGGCTTAGTGTTAAATAGCGCAGGTGGCAGATGTTCCACTGGATGTGTCCAACCTAGTTTCCACGGAATCCTTCCAGCTCTTTCCTAAGTGAATTTTCCATCTTCCCTAATTGCTACTTGGAATGCACCTCCCGTGGGGGGTGGGCCATTTCTTTGTCTAGACAGTTCTTTCCCTTGGAATCGGGGTGCAGCATCTGCTAGGGGCTGGGGTGGAAGGGACTGGGGTGGGCGCCCCGGCTCTCTAGCAGCGAGTCCTCTGCCTCACAGGTGCAGCCCGCACCTCCTGGGGAGCCTCCCACCCGCCCTGCCTGCTGAGGTCTGGCACACGTCCCTCCAGCAGCCGGGATTGTTCCATCCACAGAAGGCGTCTGGCTTCTCCCAGGGCCTTGGCGGCAGCTTTTCCTGGCCATGCCGCAGCCCATGACGCAGGACATCTTCACACCTGTGAGTTACCAGGTCTAGGCCGGCACCCCACTTGCCAGACACCGGCCACCTCCCCACAGGTCCTGTGCTCAGGTTTCCTTGCATAACATCTGGAAATGGGGGTTGCGACCTTGGATCTCTCAAGTGGCCAGGCTCTCCCTGGACTCCGACTTCTGAGCAAAAGGCTTAAGAGCAATGAAGCGGAAACGGTTTAAATTCTTCATTTTGACAGTAGCACTCTGGACTTATTTTTTCTTTTGCTATGATTGTTTTCCCATGGTCTCTATTTCAGAGGTCTCCAGTTTTCTTAATTTTTGAACGTCAGTTCTCTGAGATCCTGATGTTTCATTTAAGTAATAAAAATCAATTTCCTTTTTTGTTCAACCAAAGTGAACCTTTTTTTGCATTAACTACGTGGGCCTTGAGTGAGAGCACTTCTCAAACTTGCTCAGGCCCTGGTATACACAAAGTGAGTGCAGTTGGCAGCGTCCTTGAGGCTGAGGGGTACGTTTGCTGGTGGACAGAACATACCCTTGAAGGAGCTCTGCTGTCCCATTTGATTACCTGGAAAGGTGAGAACAATCTGTAACCTGGCACATCTGCAAACTACTTTAGGTTCACGTTGTATGTAATTTAGATTTTCTAACCTAAGCTACAACTGTTGAACATTTCACTTGAATGTGGTTTGTCTCCAAATAAACATTATCATCTTTAAGAATGGAGATTACGAATTGCCCTAAATTTGGATTTGTCATTATTTTGATAAAGTAGTTATTGAATGAGTAGATATTTCCATAATGAACAAGACTCTACAGTCTACTAGAGTGAATAAAAAAGCATAAAAATCTATGTTGATAGATGAATAGAGCTGGAGAATATCATGCTAAGCAAAATAAGCAAATCCCGAAGAACCAAAGACCCAATATTCTCTCTGAAGTGGATGCTGATCCATAATGTGCGGGGAGGTCAGGGAAGAATAGAGGTACTTTGGACGAGACAGAGGGGAGTGAATGGAGGGGAGGGGGTCTGAGGGTAGGAATGACAGAATGAATCGGACACTATTACCCTGAGTGCATATCTGACCACACGCCTGGTGTGATCCCACGTCATGTACAACCAGATGATGAGAAGTTAGACTCCATTTATGAGTGATGTGTTCAAATGCATTCTACTGTCATGTATACCTACTTAGAATGTATTAAAAAAAAGAGTTCTAAGTTAAATCCAAAAGTGACTAAGTAAAATTTGACTCGCTGGAAGGATGGCATTTATTGCTTTATTTATTCAATAAATCCATGCTGAATGCCTACCAGGTTTCGGAGACTACTTTAGCCTGAAAGAGACAAAGTAGATATGTCTCTGCTTTCTGGGAACTCACGGTTGCTCACTTACAAAACCAGATCCTTGAGGCACAGGCGTGGAACAAGTCCTAGGATCTAGCCATAGGCTGGTTGTCACCAGCGTGCCCTTGGACTGGCCAGCACAGGCCCTGCTGGCTGGGAAGCGCCTGACACCCCCGGGTTGCGTGGTGTGGTAGAACTGATAATAGGAGAGAGGAGGTGGACAACTCGGGGCCTATAGCAGCAGTGCTTCTGGTGGAGACAAAAGACCCCACAGAAGGAGGGAGGAAGTGTGGAATGTGGTCGTGGAGAGGGAGACCACCTCCCAGGACACACCAGGCAGGGCAGGAGAAGGTCCGAGGGGCACACTCAGTGGAAAGCAGCGATGCTTTGTGTTTCCAGAAGAATAATTCCAAATCTCAAACTATTTTTGAAGCAGGGAGGAAGGGGAGGGGAAAACACCAAGGGGTAAAAGTGGGTTTTGAAGGGAGATGAAAGCATTCGTTACCGTCATGCCGGCTCAGGTGCTCACCTCTGCAAACCTCCACTGTACACTCCAGACCCGGGAAAGTCACTTTATGTCAGTCATGCCTCCACACAGCTGTTAAAATATGGTAGGATGCAGTAGGACATATTCTGTTGGAATAATAACTAATAAAGTCTGGGAATCTGTGTGAATGTTGAGAGGGAGCTTGAGGGACCTCAGAGTCAGGGAGGGTAGACGGCCGCCCTGCCGGAAGGCTTCTCCTCTGCAGGAGACAAGCTAACGACTCCATTCACAGAGCAGCATTGAACCTCCCTGGCTCCTAACCTGAGCTCTCAGCTAACAGTGCACTCCACGGGGTCAGGGCTGGGGCCCTCCTGTCACTGGACGGGAGGGGAGCAGAGTTTTGTTCTCCATGCAACATGGTTGAGAACTTGTTCTGGCAGATGGAACTGGGGTTGGCAACTCGGTTCCCAAGGCAACCCTCCTTCCCAGGGCTGGAGTTCAGCTTCCCCTCTGATGCTGGGCCAGTGCAGCCTGGAAGTGTCTTGTCTGAGGTGCTCATTCCACCACTGCTAAAAGATGTGACACGGAGAGATGCTCTGTTCAAGTGTCACTGAAAGTTACATGCAGCAGAGGTTTTGAATTGCTTGCTCTTACTGAACACCTTCCAAAGGTCAAAGATAGAGTGCGCCATTTCACCGCCATGTCTGGCTGCCGAAGAGTTTGCTTTGGTCTCATGAAAAGTGCAACCCATCCAATGTGCTGACGTCATCAGGGCCGGCCCTACCTGAGGACCGTGCAGCCCCAGGAGAGAAGGTGAGCAGGAGTCTGAGAGGTCAGGGCACCGCAGAGCCAATCTCCACCTCCAAGACGTCCCTTGAAGCCACAGATCTCCTCCTTCAAGAGTGAAGTCCGGTTTATCCCCCAGATTTCCACGAGGGCACCAAGTCTGTCAATGGGTGGGGCCCCACGTTGAGCAGACAGATACGCTTCCTGCTCTAAGAATTATTGTAAAAGTTTCAGATGGTGAAGAACTCTGCAGAATGAAAGTCACAGAAGAGGAAGATTCAGGTCGGCTGAATGGAGGTGTCCGAGTTGACCTCCTTCCTAAAGAGGAACTGAGACAACACTCAAATGACTGAATTCTGAGGCGCTGGACTAAGGGGTAGCCCTCGAACTCAGCAAGGGTGTGGCTGGAGCCTTGCACAGCATGAAACTTGGGATGGCAACATGGAGAGAGGAACAAAGTGTTCCACAGTGGGGACCCCAGCTCCCCAGACAGGATCCGCTTGAAGCCAAGGGAACTCCCCAGTGAGAAAAGACCAGTGCTCCGGAGGCCCACGCCACCCCCACAGGCTGCAGTCCTGGCCACAGGAAGACCATGGAGCCCGGCAGGCTTTGAACCTGCTCTAGGGGCTTCCTATAGTCCGTGTGGCCGCTTGCTCCTGAGAAGACACTCACCTTGTGACCCCGTCCCAAGCTGTTACAGCATGATGCCATCTGGGGACAGAGCAGCTGCTGGAGTCCAGCCCACCCAGGTCCAGCGGCCCCTGCATCTCTCCGTCCCTGGGGACAAAACAATTTCCACTGCACCTGCACAAGAGCCTGTAGCCCTGTGGCCCCAGGGGGCCCCAAGGTGCACCTGTGACACAGGCATCTGAGCCACACAACACCCTCATGACAGGGGACAGAGGTTGGCCACCTGAGACCAGGGGAACTGAGGAACTCACGGTCACGCTCTGGAGCATGAGGACCTGTTCCTCAAGTCCCTGGACTCCTGGTACCATGACTGCTGGGACCTGAAGCTCCACTGGAGTCAGTTCTTGCCCTGGTGGTCTCTGAGGACATACTCTCCCCCGGCCCACACCCCAAAACCACTACGGCCATCCCCGGAGGGCCTACCATAGTTGGTGATGAGTGCTCTTCCTCCTGGGCCTGAGGTCACACGCTTGTGGCACCACTGCCTCCAAGTACCCAGAGTCCAGGCCACTGGGACAAGCACGACACCACAGCGAAGCAGTCCCATGGCAGTGCACATCAGTTCCTGCTCAGAAGCAGAGCCAAGGCACTCTACCCAGCTGACCCCTCAGCCCACATCAGGAAAACAGCCTCTCCCTGAAAGGGCTGCTCTGTGGAATGAGAGGAGGCAGCTGTTACACCAGACGGGCAAGCGTCCACAAAGGGACAGAGAAGCAAGAGAGCACAGCACCTCCACAAGGACATAAGAAAGACACCAGAGTAAAGAGATCTGCGGAATGTTGAAAGGAATTCAAGATAATGATCTTAGAAACTCAAGGAGAGGCAGGAGAATACCAATAGGCAAGGTAGCTAGATGAAAAAAGATTTCTGATCTTAGAAATCATTAAGAATAACCAAACACATACCTTGGAGCTAAGAATACAAGGAAGAGGCCTAGAAATAGACTCGACCAAGAAGAGAAAAGAAATTCTGAGCTTGATGGCAGACCTTTTGAAATAGCTCACTCAGAAAGTTTTTAAAAAGAATTAATAAAAAAGAAAAAATCCTACAAGATTTATGTAAGCTCAGTAGGTAAACAACTTTTTAAATTATGAGCATTCCAAGCAGAGTAAGATGGAAAAAGGCATTGAAAACCCATGACCGAAAACTTGCCAAACCTTAAAAGAGATGTGAACATTCAGATCCAGGAAGCTCCAAAGACCTTAGATTCAACCAAGAATGTCCTCCTCAAGCATATTATAGTCAAACTGTAAAGAGTCGAAGATAAAAAGAAAATTCTAAAAATATAGGGAGAAAAGTATGGAGCCACACAGAAGGCTCACTGTAACTCACAAGGGAATCCCACCAGACCACACAGAAGGCTCACTGTAACTCAGAAGGGAATCCCACCAGACCATAGCAGAAGGCTCACTGTAACTCACAAGGGAATCCTACCAGACCACACAGAAGGCTCACTGTAACTCACAAGGGAATCCTACGAGACCACACAGACGGCTCACTGTAACTCACAAGGGAATCCCACCAGACCACACAGAATGCTCACTGTAACTCACAAGGGAATCCCACCAGAACACACAGGAGGCTCACTGTAACTCACAAGGGAATCCTACCAGACCACACAGAAGGCTCAGTGTAACTCACAAGGGAATCCCATCAGACCACAGAAGGCTCACTGCAACTCACAAGGGAATCCTACCAGACCACACAAAAGGCTCACTGGAACACACAAGGGAATCCTACCAGACCACACAGAAGGCTCCCTATAACTCTCAAGGGAATCCCACCAGACCACACAGAAGACTCACTGTAACACACAAGGGAATCCTACCAGACCACACAAAAGGCTCACTGTACCTCACAAGGGAATCCCACCAGACCACACAGAAGGCTCACTGTAAATCACAAGAGAATCCTACCAGACCACACAGAAGGCTCAATGTAAATCACAAGGGAATCCCACCAGACCACACAGAAGGCTCACTGTAACTCACAAGGGAATACTACCAGACCACACAGAAGGCTCACTGTAACTCACAAGGGAATCCCACCAGACCAAACAGAAGACTCACTGTAACTCACAAGGGAATACTACCAGACCACACAGAAGGCTCACTGTAACTCACAAGGGAATCCCACCAGATCACACAGAAGGCTCACTGTAACTCACAAGGGAATCCTACCAGACCACACAGAAGGCTAACACTAATTCACAAGGGAATCCCACCGGACAACACTGAAGTCTCACTGTAACTCACAAGGGAATCCCACCAGACCACACGGAAGGCTAACAGTAACTCAAAAGGGAATCCCACCAGACCATACAGAAGGCTCACTGTAAGTCACAAGGGAATCCCACCAGACCACACAGAAGGCTCACTGTAACTCAAAAGGGAATTCCACCAGACCACACAGAAGGCTCACTGTAACTCACAAGGGAATCCCACCAGACCACAAAGAAGGCTCACTGTAACTCACAAGGGAATCCCACCAGATCACACAGAAGGCTCACTGTAACTCACAAGGGAATCCCACCAGACCACACACAATGCTCACTGTAACTCACAAGGGAATCCCACCAGATCACACAGAAGGCTCACTGTAACTCACAAGGGAATCCCACCAGACAACACAGAAGGCTAACACTAACCCACAAGGGAATCCACCAGACCATAGCAGAAGACTCACTGTAACTCACAAGGGAATCCCACCAGACCACACAGAAGGCTCACTGTAACTCACAAGGGAATCCCACCAGACCACCCCGAAGGCTCTCTGTAACTCACAAGGGAATCCCCCCAGGCCATAGCAGAAGGCTCACTGTAACTCACAAGGGAATCCCACCAGAACACACAGAAGGCTCAGTGTAACTCACAAGGGAATCCCACCAGACCATAGCAGAAGGCTCATTGTAACTCACAAGGGAATCCCACCAGACCAAACAGAAGGCTCACTGTAACTCACAAGGGAATCCCACCAGACCACACAGAAGGCTCACTGTAACTCACAGGGGAATCCCACCGGACCATAGCAGAATGCTCACTGTAACTCACAAGGGAATCCCACCAGACCACAGAGATTCTAACACTAACTCACAAGGGAATCCCACCAGACCATAGCAGAAGGCTCACTATAACTCAAAAGGGAATCCCACCAGACCACACAGAATGCTAACACTAATACACAAGGGAATCCCACCGGACAACACTGAAGTCTCACTGTAACTCACAAGGGAATCCCACCAGACCACACAGAAGGCTCACTGTACGTCAAAAGGGAATCCCACCAGACCATACTGAAGGCTCACTGTAAGTCACAAGGGAATCCCACCAGACCACACAGAAGGCTCATTGTAACTCACAAGGGAATCCCTCCAGCCCACACAGAAGGCTCACTGTAACTCACAAGGGAATCCCACCAGACCACACAGAAGGCTCACTGTAACTCACAAGCGAATCCCACCAGACCACACAGAAGGCTCAATGTAACTCACAAGGGAATCCCACCAGACCACACAGAAGACTCACTGTAACTCACAAGGGAATCTTATCAGACTTCACAGAAGTCTCACTGTAACTCACAAGGGAATCCCACCAGACCACACAGAATGCTCACTGTAACTCACAAGGGAATCCTACCAGACCACACAGAAGGCTCACTGTAACTCACAAGGGAATCCTACCAGACCACACAGAAGGCTCACTGTAACACACAAGGGAATCCCACCAGACCACACAGAAGGCTCACTGTAATTCACAAGGGAATCCCACCAGACAACACAGAAGGCTCACTGTAACTCACAAGGGAATCCCACCAGAACACAGAGAAGGCTCACTGTAACTTACAAGGGAATCCCACCAGACCACACAGAAGGCTCACTGTAACTCACAAGGGAATCCCACCAGACCACACAGAAGGCTCACTGTAACTCACAAGGGAATCCCACCAGACCACACAGAAAGCTCACTGTAACTCACAAGGGAATCCTACCGGACCACACAGAAGGCTCACTGTAACTCACAAGGGAATCCCACCAGACCACACAGAAGGCTCACTGTAACTCACAAGGGAATCCCACCAGACCACACAGAAGGCTCACTGTAACTCACAAGGGAATCCCACCAGAACACACAGGAGGCTCGCTGTACCTCACAAGGGAATCCCACCAGAACACACAGAAGGCTCACTGTAACTCACAAAGTAATCCCACCAGACACACAGAAGGCTCAATGTAACTCACAAGGGAATCCCACCAGAACACACAGAAGGGCTCACTGTAACTCACAAGGGAATCCCACCAGAACACATAGAAGGCTCACTGTAACTCACAAGGGAATCCCACCAGACCACACAGAAGACTCACTGTAACTCACAAGGGAATCCCACCAGAACACACAAAAGGCTCACTGTAACGCACAAGGGAATCCCACCAGACCATACAGAAGGCTCACTGTAACTCACAAGGGAATCCCACCAGACCACACAGAAGGCTCATTGTAACTGACAAGGTAATGCCACCAGAACACACAGAAAGCTCACTGTAACTCACAAGGGAATCCTACCAGACCACACAGAAAGCTCACTGTACCTCACAAGGGAATCCTACCAGACCACACAGAAGGCTAACACTAATTCACAAGGGAATCCCACCGGACAACACTGAAGTCTCACTATAACTCACAAGGGAATCCCACCAGACCACACGGAAGACTAACAGTAAGTCACAAGGGAATCCCACCAGACCACACAAAAGGCTCACTGTACGTCAAAAGGGAATCCCACTAGACCATACAGAAGGCTCACTGTAAGTCACAAGGGAATCCCACCAGACCACACAGAAGGCTCACTGTAACTCAAAAGGGAATCCCACCAGACCACACAGAAGGCTCACTGTAACTCACAAGGGAATCCCACCGGACCACAAAGAAGGCTCACTGTAACTCACAAGGGAATCCCACCAGATCACACAGAAGGCTCACTGTAACTCACAAGGGAATCCCACCAGACCACACAGAATGCTCACTGTAACTCACAAGGGAATCCCACCAGATCACACAGAAGGCTCACTGTAGCTCACAAGGGAATCCCACCAGAACACACAGAAGCTAACACTAACTCACAAGGGAATCCACCAGACCATAGCAGAAGGCTCACTGTAACTCACAATGGAATCCCACCACACCACACAGAAGGCTCACTGTAACTCACAAGGGAATCCCACCAGACCACCCCAAAGGCTCACTGTAACTCACAAGGGAATCCCCCCAGGCCATAGCAGAAGGCTCACTGTAACTCAGAAGGGAATCCCACCAGAACACACAGAAGGCTCACTGTAACTCACAACGGAATTCCACCAGAACACACAGAAGGCTCACTGTAACTCACAAGGGAATCCCACCAGACCACACAGAATGCTCAATGTAACTCACAAAGGAATCCCACCAGACCAAGCAGAAGGCTTACTGTAACTCAGAAGGGAATCCCACCAGACCACACAGAAGGCTCACTGTAACTCACAAGGGAATCCCACCAGACCATAGCAGAAGGCTCTCTGTAACTCACAAGGGAATCCCACCAGACCACACAGAAGGCTCACTGTAACTCACAAGGGAATCCCACCAGACCACACAGAAGGCTCACTGTACCTCACAAGGGAATCCCACCAGACCACACAAAATGCTCATTTTAACTCACAAGGGAATGCCACCAGAACACACAGAAGGCTCACTGTAACTCACAAGGGAATCCACCAGACCACACAGAAGGATCAGTGTAACTCATAAGGGAATCCCACCAGACCATAGCAGAAGGCTCATTGTAACTCACAAGGGAATCCCACCAGACCACACAGAAGGCTCACTGTAACTCACAAGGGAATCCCACCAGACCACACAGAAGGCTCACTGTAACTCACAGGGGAATCCCGCCGGACCAAAGCAGAATGCTCACTGTAACTCACAAGGGAATCCCACCAGACCACAGAGATTCTAACACTAACTCACAAGGGAATCCCACCAGACCATAGCAGAAGGCTCACTGTAACTCAAAAGGGAATCCCACCAGACCACACAGAATGCTAACACTAATTCACAATGGAATCCCACCGGACAACACTGAAGTCTCACTGTAACTCACAAGGGAATCCCACCAGACCACACGGAAGGCTAACAGTAAGTACAAGGGAATCCCACCAGACCACACAGAAGGCTCACAGTACGTCAAAAGGGAATCCCACCAGTCCATACTGAAGGCTCACTGTAAGTCACAAGGGAATCCTATCAGACCTCACAGAAGTCTCACTGTAAATCACAAGGGAATCCCACCAGACCACACAGAATGCTCACTGTAATTCACAGGGAATCCTACCAGACCACACAGAAGGCTCATTGTAACTCACAAGGGAATCCCACCAGACCACACAGAAGGCTCACTGTAACTCACAAGGGATTCCCACCAGAACACACAGAAGGCTCACTTTAATTCACAAGGGAATCCCACCAGACAACACAGAAGGCTCACTGTAACTCACAAGGGAATCCCACCAGAACACACAGAAGGCTCACTGTAACTCACAAGGTAATCCCACCAGACCACACAGAAGACTCACTGTAACTCACAAGGGAATCCCACCAGACCATAGCAGAAGGCTAACTGTAGCACACAAGGGAATCCCACCAGACCACACAGAAGGCTCACTGTAACTCACAAGGGAATCGTACGAGACCACACAGACGGCTCACTGTAACTCACAAGGGAATCCCACCAGACCACACAGAATGCTCACTGTAACTCACAAGGGAATCCCACCAGAACACACAGAAGGTCACTGTAACACACAAGGGAATCCTACCAGATCACACAGAAGGCTCACAGTACCTCACAAGGGAATCCCGCCAGAACACACAGAAGGCTCACTGTAACTCACAAGGGTATACCACCAGACCACACAGAAGGCTCATTGTAACTCACAAGGGAATCCTACCAGACCACACAGAAGGCTCACTGTAACTCACAAGGGAATCCCACCAGACCAAACAGAAGGCTCATTGTAACTCACAAGGGAATGCCACCAGAACACACAGAAGGCTCACTGTAACTCACAAGGGAATGCCACCAGACCACACAGAAAGTTCACTGTAACTCACAAGGGAATACCACCAGGCCATAGCAGAAGGCTCAATGTAAATCACAAGGGAATCCCACCAGACCACACAGAAAGCTCACTGTAACTCACAAGGGAATCCCACCAGACAACACAGAAGGCTCACTGTAACTCACAAGGGAATCCCACCAGACCACACAGAAGGCTCACTGTAACTCACAAGGGAATCCCACCAGACCACACAGAAGGCTCACTGTAACGCACAAGCGAATCCTACCAGACCACACAGAAGGCTCAATGTAACTCACAAGGGAATCCTACCAGACCACACATAAGGCTCACTGGAACTCACAAGGGAATCCTATCAGACCTCACAGAAGTCTCACTGTAAATCACAAGGGAATCCCACCAGACCACACAGAATGCTCACTGTAATTCACAAGGGAATCCTATCAGACCACACAGAAGGCTCACTGTAACTCACAAGGGAATCCCACCAGACCACACAGAAGGCTCACTGTAACTCACAAGGGATTCCCACCAGAACACACAGAAGGCTCACTGTAATTCACAAGGGAATCCCACCAGACAACACAGAAGGCTCACTGTAACTCACAAGGGAATCCCACCAGAACACACAGAATGCTCACTGTAACTCACCAAGGAATCCCACCAGACCACACAGAAGGCTCACTGTAACTCAGAAGGGAATGCCAGAGACCATAGCAGAAGGCTCACTGTAACTCACAAGGGAATCCCACCAGACCACACAGAAGGCTCACTGTAACTCACAAGGGAATCGTACGAGACCACACAGACGGCTCACTGTAACTCACAAGGGAATCCCACCAGACCACACAGAATGCTCACTGTAACTCACAAGGGAATCCCACCAGAACACACAGAAGGTCACTGTAACTCAGAAGGGAATCCTACCAGATCACACAGAAGGCTCACTGTACCTCATAAGGGAATCCCGCCAGAACACACAGAAGGCTCACTGTAACTCACAAGGGTATACCACCAACCACACAGAAGGCTCATTGTAACTCACAAGGGAATCCTACCAGAGCACACAGAAGGCTCACTGTAACTCACAAGGGAATCCCACCAGACCACACAGAATGCTCATTGTAACTCACAAGGGAATGCCACCAGAACACACAGAAGGCTCACTGTAACTCACAAGGGAATCCCACCAGACCACACAGAAAGCTCAGTGTAACTCACAAGGGAATCCCACCAGGCCATAGCAGAAGGCTCATTGTAACTCACAAGGGAATCCCACCAGACCACACAGAAAGCTCACTGTAACTCACAAGGGAATCCCACCAGACCACACAGAAGGTTCACTGTAACTCACAGGGGAATCCCACCGGACCATAGCAGAAGGCTCACTGTAACTCACAAGGGAATCCGACCAGACCACTGAGATTCTAACACTAACTCAAAAGGGAATCCCACCAGACCATAGCAGAAGGCTCACTGTTACTCAAAAGGGAATCCCACCAGACCACACAGAAGGCTAACACTAATTCACAAGGGAATCCCACCGGACAACACTGAAGTGTCACTGTAACTCACAGGGGAATCCCACCAGACCACACAGAAGGCTCACTGTACGTCAAAAGGGAATCCCCCCAGACCATACAGAAGGGTCACTGTAAGTCACAAGGGAATTCCACCAGACCAAACAGAAGGCTCACTGTAACTCACAAGGGAATCCCACCAGAACACACAGAAGACTCACTGTAACTCACAAGGGAATCCCACCAGACCACACAGAAGGCTCACTGTAACTCACAAGGGAATCCCACCACACCACACAGAAGGCTGAATGTAACTCACAAGGGAATCCCACCAGACCACACAGAAGACTCACTGTAACTCACAAGGGAATCCTATCAGACCTCACAGAAGACTCACTGTAACTCACAAGGGAATCCCACCAGACCACACAGAAGGCTCACTGTAACTCACCAGGGAATCCTACCAGACCACACAGAAGGCTCACTGTAACTCACAAGGGAATCCCACCAGACCACACAGAAGGCTCACTGGAACTCACAAGGGATTCCCACTAGAACACACAGAAGGCTCACTGTAATTCACAAGGGAATCCCACCAGACAACACAGAAGGCTCACTGTAACTCACAAGGGAATCCCACCAGACCACACAGAATGCTCCCTGTAACTCACCAAGGAATCCCACCAGACCACACAGAAGGCTCACTGTAACTCAGAAGGGAATGCCACCAGACCATAGCAGAAGGCTCACTGTAACTCACAAGGGAATCCCACCAGACCACACAGAATGCTCACTGTAACTCACAAGGGAATCGTACGAGACCACACAGACGGCTCACTGTAACTCACAAGGGAATCCCACCAGACCACACAGAATGCTCACTGTAACTCACAAGGGAATCCCACCAGAACACACAGAAGGTCACTGTAACACACAAGGGAATCCTACCAGATCACACAGAAGGCTCACAGTACCTCACAAGGGAATCCCGCCAGAACACACAGAAGGCTCACTGTAACTCACAAGGGTATACCACCAGACCACACAGAAGGCTCATTGTAACTCACAAGGGAATCCTACCAGACCACACAGAAGGCTCACTGTAACTCACAAGGGAATCCCACCAGACCACACAGAAGGCTCATTGTAACTCACAAGGGAATGCCACCAGAACACACAGAAGGCTCACTGTAACTCACAAGGGAATCCCACCAGACCACACAGAAAGTTCACTGTAACTCACAAGGGAATCCCACCAGGCCATAGCAGAAGGCTCAATGTAACTCACAAGGGAATCCCACCAGACCACACAGAAAGCTCACTGTAACTCACAAGGGAATCCCACCTGACCACACAGAAAGCTCACTGTAACGCACAAGCGAATCCTACCAGACCACACAGAAGGCTCAATGTAACTCACAAGGGAATCCCACCAGACCACACAGAAGGCTCACTGTAACTCACAAGGGAATCCCACCAGACCACACAGAAGTCTCATTGTAACTCAAAAGGGAATCCCACCAGACCACACAGAAGGCTCACTGTAACTCACAAGGGATTCCCACCAGAACACACAGAAGGCTCACTGTAATTCACAAGGGAATCCCACCAGACAACACAGAAGGCTCACTGTAACTCACAAGGGAATCCCACCAGAACACACAGAAGGCTCACTGTAACTTACAAGGGAATCCCACCAGACCACACAGAAGACTAACTGTAACTCACAAGGTAATCCCACCAGACCACACAGAAGGCTCACTGTAACTCACAAGGGAATCCCACCAGACCACACAGAAGGCTCACTGTACCTCAGAAGGGAATCCCACCAGACCACACAGAAGGCTCATTGAAACTCACAAGGGAATGCCACCAGATCACAAAGAAGGCTCACTGTAACTCACAAGGGAATCCTACCAGACCACACAGAAATTTCACTGTACCTCACAAGGGAATCCCACCAGACCACACAGAAGACTCACTGTAACTCACAAGGGAATCACACCAGACCACACAGAAGGCTCACTGTACCTCACAAGGGAATCCCACCAGACCACACAGAATGCTCACTGTAACTCACCAAGGAATCCCACCAGACCACACAGAAGGCTCACTGTAACTCAGAAGGGAATGCCAGAGACCATAGCAGAAGGCTCACTGTAACTCACAAGGGAATCCCACCAGACCACACAGAAGGCTCACTGTAACTCACAAGGGAATCGTACGAGACCACACAGACGGCTCACTGTAACTCACAAGGGAATCCCACCAGACCACACAAAATGCTCACTGTAACTCACAAGGGAATCCCACCAGAACACACAGAAGGTCACTGTAACACACAAGGGAATCCTACCAGATCACACAGAAGGCTCACTGTACCTCACAAGGGAATCCCGCCAGAACACACAGAAGGCTCACTGTAACTCACAAGGGTATACCACCAGACCACACAGAAGGCTCATTGTAACTCACAAGGGAATCCTACCAGAGCACACAGAAGGCTCACTGTAACTCACAAGGGAATCCCACCAGACCACACAGAAGGCTCATTGTAACTCACAAGGGAATGCCACCAGAACACACAGAAGGCTCACTGTAACTCACAAGGGAATCCCACCAGACCACACAGAAAGCTCAGTGTAACTCACAAGGGAATCCCACCAGGCCATAGCAGAAGGCTCATTGTAACTCACAAGGGAATCCCACCAGACCACACAGAAAGCTCACTGTAACTCACAAGGGAATCCCACCAGACCACACAGAAGGTTCACTGTAACTCACAGGGCAATCCCACCGGACCATAGCAGAAGGCTCACTGTAACTCACAAGGGAATCCGACCAGACCACTGAGATTCTAACACTCACTCAAAAGGGAATCCCACCAGACCATAGCAGAAGGCTCACTGTAACACAAAAGGGAATCCCACCAGACCACACAGAAGGCTAACACTAATTCACAAGGGAATCCCACCGGACAACACTGAAGTGTCACTGTAACTCACAGGGGAATCCCACCAGACCACACAGAAGGCTCACTGTAACTCACAAGGGAATCCCACCAGACCATACAGAAGGCTCACTGTAAGTCACAAGGGAATTCCACCAGACCAAACAGAAGGCTCACTGTAACTCACAAGGGAATCCCACCAGACCACACAGAAGGCTCACTGTAACTCACAAGGGAATCCCACCAGACCACACAGAAGGCTCACTGTAACTCACAGGGGAATCCCACCAGACCACACAGAATGCTCATTTTAACTCACAAGGGAATGCCACCAGAACACACAGAAGGCTCACTGTAACTCACAAGGGAATCCACCAGACCACACAGAAGGCTCAGTGTAACTCATAAGGGAATCCCACCAGACCATAGCAGAAGGCTCATTGTAACTCACAAGGGAATCCCACCAGACCACACAGAAGGCTCATTGTAACTCACAAGGGAATCCCACCAGACCACACAGAAGGCTCACTGTAACTCACAGGGGAATCCCGCCGGACCAAAGCAGAATGCTCACTGTAACTCACAAGGGAATCCCACCAGACCACAGAGATTCTAACACTAACTCACAAGGGAATCCCACCAGACCATAGCAGAAGGCTCACTGTAACTCAAAAGGGAATCCCACCAGACCACACAGAATGCTAACACTAATTCACAACGGAATCCCACCGGACAACACTGAAGTCTCACTGTAACTCACAAGGGAATCCCACCAGACCACACAGAAGGCTAACAGTAAGTCACAAGGGAATCCCACCAGACCACACAGAAGGCTCACAGTACGTCAAAAGGGAATCCCACCAGACCATACTGAAGGCTAACTGTAAGTCACAAGGGAATCCTATCAGATCTCACAGAAGTCTCACTGTAAATCACAAGGGAATCCCACCAGACCACACAGAATGCTCACTGTAATTCACAAGGGAATCCTACCAGACCACACAGAAGGCTCATTGTAACTCACAAGGGAATCCCACCAGACCACACAGAAGGCTCACTGTAACTCACAAGGGATTCCCACCAGAACACACAGAAGGCTCACTGTAATTCACAAGGGAATCCCACCAGACAACACAGAAGGCTCACTGTAACTCACAAGGGAATCCCACCAGAACACACAGAAGGCTCACTGTAACTCACAAGGTAATCCCACCAGACCACACAGAAGACTCACTGTAACTCACAAGGGAATCCCACCAGACCATAGCAGAAGGCTCACTGTAACTCACAAGGGAATCCCACCAGACCACACAGAAGGTTCACTGTAACTCACAAGGGAATCGTACGAGACCACACAGACGGCTCACTGTAACTCACAAGGGAATCCCACCAGACCACACAGAATGCTCACTGTAACTCACAAGGGAATCCCACCAGAACACACAGAAGGTCACTGTAACACCAAGGGAATCCTACCAGATCACACAGAAGGCTCACAATATCTCACAAGGGAATCCCGCCAGAACACACAGAAGGCTCACTGTAACTCACAAGGGTATACCACCAGACCACACAGAAGGCTCATTGTAACTCACAAGGGAATCCTACCAGACCACACAGAAGGCTCACTGTAACTCACAAGGGAATTCCACGAGACCACACAGAAGGCTCATTGTAACTCACAAGGGAATGCCACCAGAACACACAGAAGGCTCACTGTAACTCACAAGGGAATCCCACCAGACCACACAGAAAGTTCACTGTAACTCACAAGGGAATCCCACCAGGCCATAGCAGAAGGCTCAATGTAACTCACAAGGGAATCCCACCAGACCACACAGAAAGCTCACTGTAACTCACAAGGGAATCCCACCAGACAACACAGAAGGCTCACTGTTACTCACAAGGGAATCCCACCAGACCACACAGAAGGCTCACTGTAACTCACAAGGGAATCCCACCAGACCACACAGAAGGCTCACTGTAACGCACAAGCGAATCCTACCAGACCACACAGAAGGCTCAATGTAACTCACAAGGGAATCCCACCAGACCACACATAAGGCTCACTGTAACTCACAAGGGAATCCTATCAGACCTCACAGAAGTCTCACTGTAAATCACAAGGGAATCCCACCAGACCACACAGAATGCTCACTGTAATTCACAAGGAATCCTACCAGACCACACAGAAGGCTCACTGTAACTCACAAGGGAATCCCACCAAACCACACAGAAGGCTCACTGTAACTCACAAGGGATTCCCACCAGAACACACAGAAGGCTCACTGTAATTCACAAGGGAATCCCACCAGACAACACAGAAGGCTCACTGTAACTCACAAGGGAATCCCACCAGAACACACAGAATGCTTACTGTAACTCACCAAGGAATCCCACCAGACCACACAGAAGGCTCACTGTAACTCAGAAGGGAATGCCAGAGACCATAGCAGAAGGCTCACTGTAACTCACAAGGGAATCCCACCAGACCACACAGAAGGCTCACTGTAACTCACAAGGGAATCGTACGAGACCACACAGACGGCTCACTGTAACTCACAAGGGAATCCCACCAGACCACACAGAATGCTCACTGTAACTCACAAGGGAATCCCACCAGAACACACAGAAGGTCACTGTAACACACAAGGGAATCCTACCAGATCACACAGAAGGCTCACTGTACCTCACAAGGGAATCCCGCCAGAACACACAGAAGGCTCACTGTAACTCACAAGGGTATACCACCAGACCACACAGAAGGCTCATTGTAACTCACAAGGGAATCCTACCAGAGCACACAGAAGGCTCACTGTAACTCACAAGGGAATCCCACCAGACCACACAGAAGGCTCATTGTAACTCACAAGGGAATGCCACCAGAACACACAGAAGGCTCACTGTAACTCACAAGGGAATCCCACCAGACCACACAGAAAGCTCAGTGTAACTCACAAGGGAATCCCACCAGGCCATAGCAGAAGGCTCATTGTAACTCACAAGGGAATCCCACCAGACCACACAGAAAGCTCACTGTAACTCACAAGGGAATCTCACCAGACCACACAGAAGGTTCACTGTAACTCACAGGGGAATCCCACCGGACCATAGCAGAAGGCTCACTGTAACTCACAAGGGAATCCGACCAGACCACTGAGATTCTAACACTAACTCAAAAGGGAATCCCACCAGACCATAGCAGAAGGCTCACTGTTACTCAAAAGGGAATCCCACCAGACCACACAGAAGGCTAACACTAATTCACAAGGGAATCCCACCGGACAACACTGAAGTGTCACTGTAACTCACAGGGGAATCCCACCAGACCACACAGAAGGCTCACTGTACGTCAAAAGGGGATCCCCCCAGACCATACAGAAGGGTCACTGTAAGTCACAAGGGAATTCCACCAGACCAAACAGAAGGCTCACTGTAACTCACAAGGGAATCCCACCAGAACACACAGAAGGCTCACTGTAACTCACAAGGGAATCCCAACAGACCACACAGAAGGCTCACTGTAACTCACAAGGGAATCCCACCACACCACAGAGAAGGCTGAATGTAACTCACAAGGGAATCCCACCAGACCACACAGAAGACTCACTGTAACTCACAAGGGAATCCTATCAGACCTCACAGAAGACTTACTGTAACTCACAAGGGAATCCCACCAGACCACACAGAAGGCTCACTGTAACTCACCAGGGAATCCTACCAGACCACACAGAAGGCTCACTGTAACTCACAAGGGAATCCCACCAGACCACACAGAAGGCTCACTGGAACTCACAAGGGATTCCCACTAGAACACACAGAAGGCTCACTGTAATTCACAAGGGAATCCCACCAGACAACAACAGAAGGCTCACTGAACTCACAAGGGA